>NW_028320136.1:0-80000 GCF_062004578.1 Staurois parvus
CTACAATGTAACGATAATTCCATATATAGAGGATCTACAATGTAACGATAATTCCATATATAGAGGATCTACAATGTAACCGATAATTCCATATATAGAGGATCTACAATGTAACCGATAATTCCATATATAGAGGATCTACAATGTAACCGATAATTCCATATATAGAGGATCTACAATGTAACCGATAATTCCATATATAGAGAGTCTACAATGTAACGATAATTCCATATATAGAGGATCTACAATGTAACCGATAATTCCATATATAGAGGATCTACAATGTAACCGATAATTCCATATATAGTCTACAATGTAACGATAATTCCATATATAGAGAGTCTACAATGTAACCGATAATTCCATATATAGAGAGTCTACAATGTAACCGATAATTCCATATATAGAGGATCTACAATGTAACCGATAATTCCATATATAGAGGATCTACAATGTAACCGATAATTCCATATATAGAGAGTCTACAATGTAACCGATAATTCCATATATAGAGGATCTACAATGTAACGATAATTCCATATATAGAGGATCTACAATGTAACGATAATTCCATATATAGAGGATCTACAATGTAACCGATAATTCCATATATAGAGAGTCTACAATGTAACCGATAATTCCATATATAGAGGATCTACAATGTAACCGATAATTCCATATATAGAGGATCTACAATGTAACCGATAATTCCATATATAGAGGATCTACAATGTAACCGATAATTCCATATATAGAGAGTCTACAATGTAACCGATAATTCCATATATAGAGGATCTACAATGTAACCGATAATTCCATATATAGAGGATCTACAATGTAACCGATAATTCCGTATATAGAGAGTCTACAATGTAACCGATAATTCCGTATATAGAGAGTCTACAATGTAACCGATAATTCCGTATATAGAGGATCTACAATGTAACCGATAATTCCATATATAGAGGATCTACAATGTAACCGATAATTCCGTATATAGAGAGTCTACAATGTAACCGATAATTCCATATATAGAGGATCTACAATGTAACCGATAATTCCGTATATAGAGAGTCTACAATGTAACCGATAATTCCATATATAGAGAGTCTACAATGTAACAATAATTCCATATATAGAGGATCTACAATGTAACCGATAATTCCGTATATAGAGAGTCTACAATGTAACCGATAATTCCGTATATAGAGAGTCTACAATGTAACCGATAATTCCATATATAGAGGATCTACAATGTAACCGATAATTCCATATATAGAGGATCTACAATGTAACCGATAATTCCATATATAGAGGATCTACAATGTAACCGATAATTCCATATATAGAGGATCTACAATGTAACGATAATTCCATATATAGAGGATCTACAATGTAACCGATAATTCCATATATAGAGGATCTACAATGTAACCGATAATTCCGTATATAGAGAGTCTACAATGTAACCGATAATTCCATATATAGAGAGTCTACAATGTAACAATAATTCCATATATAGAGGATCTACAATGTAACCGATAATTCCATATATAGAGAGTCTACAATGTAACCGATAATTCCGTATATAGAGAGTCTACAATGTAACCGATAATTCCATATATAGAGGATCTACAATGTAACCGATAATTCCATATATAGAGGATCTACAATGTAACCGATAATTCCGTATATAGAGGATCTACAATGTAACCGATAATTCCATATATAGAGAGTCTACAATGTAACCGATAATTCCATATATAGAGGATCTACAATGTAACCGATAATTCCGTATATAGAGGATCTACAATGTAACCGATAATTCCATATATAGAGAGTCTACAATGTAACCGATAATTCCGTATATAGAGAGTCTACAATGTAACCGATAATTCCGTATATAGAGAGTCTACAATGTAACCGATAATTCCGTATATAGAGAGTCTACAATGTAACCGATAATTCCATATATAGAGGATCTACAATGTAACCGATAATTCCATATATAGAGAGTCTACAATGTAACCGATAATTCCGTATATAGAGAGTCTACAATGTAACCGATAATTCCATATATAGAGGATCTACAATGTAACCGATAATTCCGTATATAGAGGATCTACAATGTAACCGATAATTCCATATATAGTCTACAATGTAACCGATAATTCCATATATAGAGGATCTACAATGTAACCGATAATTCCATATATAGAGGATCTACAATGTAACCGATAATTCCATATATAGAGAGTCTACAATGTAACCGATAATTCCGTATATAGAGAGTCTACAATGTAACCGATAATTCCATATATAGAGGATCTACAATGTAACCGATAATTCCGTATATAGAGGATCTACAATGTAACCGATAATTCCATATATAGTCTACAATGTAACCGATAATTCCATATATAGTCTACAATGTAACCGATAATTCCGTATATAGAGGATCTACAATGTAACGATAATTCCATATATAGAGGATCTACAATGTAACCGATAATTCCATATATAGAGGATCTACAATGTAACCGATAATTCCATATATAGAGGATCTACAATGTAACCGATAATTCCGTATATAGAGGATCTACAATGTAACCGATAATTCCGTATATAGAGGATCTACAATGTAACCGATAATTCCATATATAGAGAGTCTACAATGTAACGATAATTCCGTATATAGAGAGTCTACAATGTAACGATAATTCCATATATAGAGGATCTACAATGTAACCGATAATTCCGTATATAGAGGATCTACAATGTAACCGATAATTCCGTATATAGAGGATCTACAATGTAACCGATAATTCCGTATATAGAGGATCTACAATGTAACCGATAATTCCGTATATAGAGGATCTACAATGTAACCGATAATTCCGTATATAGAGGATCTACAATGTAACCGATAATTCCATATATAGAGGATCTACAATGTAACCGATAATTCCATATATAGAGAGTCTACAATGTAACGATAATTCCATATATAGAGAGTCTACAATGTAACTGATAATTCCGTATATAGAGGATCTACAATGTAACCGATAATTCCATAATAGAGAGTCTACAATGTAACGATAATTCCATATATAGAGAGTCTACAATGTAACCGATAATTCCATATATAGAGGATCTACAATGTAACCGATAATTCCATATATAGAGGATCTACAATGTAACGATAATTCCATATATAGAGGATCTACAATGTAACCGATAATTCCATATATAGAGGATCTACAATGTAACCGATAATTCCGTATATAGAGGATCTACAATGTAACCGATAATTCCATATATAGAGAGTCTACAATGTAACCGATAATTCCATATATAGAGGATCTACAATGTAACCGATAATTCCATATATAGAGGATCTACAATGTAACGATAATTCCATATATAGAGAGTCTACAATGTAACCGATAATTCCATATATAGAGGATCTACAATGTAACCGATAATTCCATATATAGAGGATCTACAATGTAACGATAATTCCATATATAGAGGATCTACAATGTAACGATAATTCCATATATAGAGGATCTACAATGTAACCGATAATTCCATATATAGAGGATCTACAATGTAACCGATAATTCCATATATAGAGGATCTACAATGTAACCGATAATTCCATATATAGAGAGTCTACAATGTAACGATAATTCCATATATAGAGAGTCTACAATGTAACCGATAATTCCATATATAGAGAGTCTACAATGTAACCGATAATTCCATATATAGAGGATCTACAATGTAACCGATAATTCCATATATAGAGGATCTACAATGTAACGATAATTCCATATATAGAGTCTACAATGTAACCGATAATTCCATATATAGTCTACAATGTAACCGATAATTCCATATATAGAGAGTCTACAATGTAACCGATAATTCCATATATAGAGGATCTACAATGTAACCGATAATTCCATATATAGAGGATCTACAATGTAACGATAATTCCATATATAGAGGATCTACAATGTAACGATAATTCCATATATAGAGGATCTACAATGTAACCGATAATTCCATATATAGAGGATCTACAATGTAACCGATAATTCCATATATAGAGGATCTACAATGTAACCGATAATTCCGTATATAGAGAGTCTACAATGTAACCGATAATTCCGTATATAGAGAGTCTACAATGTAACCGATAATTCCATATATAGAGGATCTACAATGTAACCGATAATTCCGTATATAGAGGATCTACAATGTAACCGATAATTCCATATATAGAGAGTCTACAATGTAACAATAATTCCATATATAGAGGATCTACAATGTAACCGATAATTCCATATATAGAGAGTCTACAATGTAACCGATAATTCCGTATATAGAGAGTCTACAATGTAACGATAATTCCATATATAGAGGATCTACAATGTAACCGATAATTCCATATATAGAGAGTCTACAATGTAACGATAATTCCGTATATAGAGAGTCTACAATGTAACGATAATTCCGTATATAGAGGATCTACAATGTAACCGATAATTCCGTATATAGAGAGTCTACAATGTAACGATAATTCCGTATATAGAGGATCTACAATGTAACCGATAATTCCGTATATAGAGAGTCTACAATGTAACCGATAATTCCATATATAGAGAGTCTACAATGTAACCGATAATTCCATATATAGAGGATCTACAATGTAACCGATAATTCCGTATATAGAGGATCTACAATGTAACCGATAATTCCGTATATAGAGGATCTACAATGTAACCGATAATTCCGTATATAGAGGATCTACAATGTAACCGATAATTCCGTATATAGAGAGTCTACAATGTAACCGATAATTCCGTATATAGAGGATCTACAATGTAACCGATAATTCCGTATATAGAGGATCTACAATGTAACCGATAATTCCATATATAGAGAGTCTACAATGTAACCGATAATTCCGTATATAGAGGATCTACAATGTAACCGATAATTCCGTATATAGAGGATCTACAATGTAACCGATAATTCCACATAGGGGCCCTCGGGCAATAAGAGATAATGGGGCCCCATGTGTCTCCGCCTACACTAAAGCCAAAGCCACACCCACACAACTCCCCACCTACATATTACAGCTCAGCTGTATATAAAAAGCACTAAAAATAATTAAGAAAATAATAAAACAATGTGGTGGGGTCCCCCCCCCTCCATCACAGTGACATCACACGTGTGGCCCCACCTCCTTGCGACATCACACGTGTGGCCCCGCCTCCTTGTGACATCATTGACCAGCATGCCCCGGTTGATGATGCCACAAGGGGCGGTGACACACGTGATGTCATCGGGTGGCCCCGCTCCTTACATATTTAAGAACTGTCCATCCAGTGGCGCAGTCAGGCGGCCGGGTGTCAGTGTCAGGAGCGGAGACTTTTTTTCCCTCTCTTTTTGGGCGTGGCAGCCATTGTGGTTGATGTTGGATCTACTGCGGGGGACATTCTTTTATTAAAGACTCTCTCTGTCACAGACTCTCTCTGTCTTTTTTCACACTACACTTCTTTTTTGTGTGAATGGGTAGCGGTACCATGTACCCCATACTCATTCACATGGGGGGGGGCTTCCAGATTCTGATAAGGCCCCCACCTGCAGACCCCCACAACCACCGGCCAGGGTTGTAGGGAAGAGGCCCTTGTCCCCATCAACATGGGGACAAGGTGCTTTGGGGGAGGGTAGCCCCAAAGCACCCCCTCATGTTGAGGGCATGTGGCCTGGTATGGTTCAGGAGGGGGGGCACTCACTCGTCCCCCCCTTTCCTGACCTGCCAGGCTGCATACTCGGATAAGGGTCTGGTATGGATTTTGGATGGGACCCCAACACCATTTTTAAAAAAAGTTTTGCTGTGGGGGTTCCCCTCAAAATCCATACCAGACCCGAAGGGCTTGGTATGGATGGCTTGGTATGGATGGCGGGGGGGGACCCCATAACGTTGTTTTATTATTTTTTAATTGCCGGCAATTCTTTCTTTTACCTTCAGCTGTCAGTGGGGAATCCTGCAGACAGCTGGAACATGACGCTGCACAGTTGTCACCACTAAAATACCGCCACTGGATAAAATAACTCCTGACGGATTTTCGTTTTTTGGTGAATTCAAACCTTTTTTTTTTAAATGCTCTGCAGTATCCTACCTCATACTCGGGGGGCGGTAATATACCGCCTAATGAATTGTGCCCAGTGAACCTCTCACCGGGCCCCCTACTGACCCCGGGCCCTCAGGCAATGCCCGAATGATCAGTCCGCCCCTGGCCACGCTGCGTGGTCTTCATTATTCCAGGACTATGGACGCCTTGCCTTTATTTTGCTTGTTGTTGAGAGACTAATAAAGATGATGGCTGGTGATCCCAGGCCCTCCATATTGCAAGATACACTCAACGGCCACTTTATGAGGTCCACCTTGCTAGTCCCAGGTTGGACCCCCTTTTGCTAGTCCCGGGTTGGACCCCATTTTGCTAGTCCTGGGTTGGACCCCCTTTTTTGCTATTCCCGGGTCGGGCCCCATTTTGCTAGTCCTGGGTTGGACCCCCTTTTGCTATTCCCGGGTCGGGCCCCATTTTGCTAGTCCTGGGTTGGAGCCCCTTTTGCCTTCATTCTCTGTAGCTTAGATCCAACAAGGTGCTGGAAACATTCCTCAGAGATTTCCTCCATATCGACACGAGTTACTGTTGCCTTTCTATCATCTCCCACCAGTCTGCCCATTCTCCTCTGACCTCAACAAGGCATTTTCCTCCACACAACTGCCACTCACTGGATATTTTCTCTTTTTCGGATCATTCTCTGTAAACCCTAAAGATGGTTGTGCGGGAAAATCCCAGGAGATCAGCAGTTTGTGAAATCCTCAGACCAGCCTGTCTGGCACCAACAACCATGCCACGGTCAGTCACTTAAATCCCCTTTCTTCCCCATTCTGATGCTCAGTTTGAACCTCAGCAAGTTGTCTTCACCACGTCTAGATGCCTAAATGCATTGAGTTGATGCCATGTGATTGGCTGATTAGCAATCTGTGTTACCAAGCCATGGAACAGGTGGACCTATTAAAGAGGCCGATGAGTGTATATATATATATATATATACAACTAGTTGCCATACCTTTCGGGGTTCAGACCTTCCACAACTGAAGGATTCTATCTGGGTCAGTCAGTTGCTTTATTGGCAGGGCTGGTGCTTCCACTAGGCAAACTAGGTGGCCATCTAGGGCACACTGCCACCTAGGGGCACCTGGGAGCAGCACAGGCCGGCCCTCTGCGTGGGATGCCGCCACATCATAATTGATCCTTCAGCTGAGGAGAGGGGCGGCAGAGGGGGAGGAAGAAAGGACAGAGGAAGATGCTGAGCGTTTGGGCCCAGTGTAGCAGCTGAGCTGCTGCTCCTTCCAGTGTTCCTCTCAGACTCAGTCCCTTACTGCAAGCCCACTGCCGATCACTGCGGAGTTCCAGCTCTTCTCTTCCCATCCATCAGTGGAGGTGGAGCTGTGCCTGCGGAGGAAGGTAATGTCTGATTCTGATGTCCCGTGTCATTGTGAGTGTGACCTGGCCAGCCATCCATCACATGTGCAATGTGTCAGTGAGTGATGACATCATCATGACCCCCCAGCCTGCTCTTCTAGTGCCTGCTGATCTGTGTCAGTGAGTGATGACATCATCATGACCCCCCAGCCTGCTCTTCTAGTGCCTGCTGATCTGTGTCAGTGAGTGATGACATCATCATGACCCCCCAGCCTGCTGATCTATGTCAGTGAGTGATGACATCATCACCATCCCGCAGCCTGCTGATCTGTGTCAGTGTCGGTGTGTTGTGTCAGATCTGTCACTGTGTGGGATCGTTCAGTTCAGCTGTCACAGTGTTTTATCGCCCCCCATTGCCTGGGGGATTCCAGCCTGCGATCTGTCAGTGTGGATCCATCCTCCTCCACTCACTGCCACTGTCACCCGGCCACCGCCAGCCACGGATACAGTCCGTCCGGGTCACGGATTTTGTCTTTAATATTGGTGCTGGTGGCATCTTGTGGTCAGGGTCGGACTGACCATTTGCAAACTCGGGCACTGCCCGAGGGCCCGGGGCATTAAGGGGCCCCATGAGATGCTCCAGGTACCTTTTTCATAGGCTTTTTGAGCTTGGGCAAGGACACAGGGGCCCCATGATCCCCTATTGCCCAGGGGCCCCATGAGTTGTCAGTCCACCCCTGCTTGTGGTGCTTATTTCTGCAAATTAAAGGAAATTTAGCAGATTCCTGTTTTTTTTATTTAATATTTTCTATTGTTTTGAAACTTTTTTTTTGGGGGGGGGGGTGCAAGTAGCTGGTCTTGCCTAGGGTGCAAAACAGTCTGGCACCGGCCCTGTTTGTGGGGGGAACCTTTTCTTCACCTAAACATAAATGGCATATGGTGGGTGACAGGGAGGCAGATGGCGAACATTACATGCCCAGGGGGGCGATATAAACGGGACTGAGCGGCACGCCGCGGGTATGACAGCCGGCAGCAGACAACAGGCCACCTGGACACTTCTACTTGTAAAACGCAAAGAGAAGAATCTGCAGAACATCCAAAACGTGTTCATGAAGAGGCCGATTTTCTTAGCGAGATTCCGACAGATGTGAGACTTCGACTAGCCAGAGCCGGGCGCAGAAATCACCAAATCGCTGTGCGGGAGATCGACTGGAAATGGAGAACGAAGACAGAAATCTGCCGCAGCTCTGCAGAGAAACCAATCAGCTTCCAGGTTTTATTGTCAAAGCTTCAACCACTGCTGGGGCGTACGTTAACAACACCCCGAAATCGGTCCGCAACACGCGGTGCCATGTACAGAACCCGGTCACATAGGAAAGAGCGGATACAGTGAATGCGGGGTCCGGGGAGAGCGGATACAGTGAATGCGGGGTCCGGGGAGAGCGGATACAGTGAATGCGGGGTCCGGGGAGAGCGGATACAGTGAATGCGGGGTCCGGGGAGAGCGGATACAGTGAATGCGGGGTCCGGGGAGAGCGGATATAGTGAATGCGGGGTCCGGGGAGAGCGGATATACTGAATGCGGGGTCCGGGGAGAGCGGATATAGTGAATGTGGGGTCCGGGGAGAGCGGATACAGTGAATGCGGGGTCCGGGGAGAGTGGATATAGTGAATGCGGGGTCCGGGGAGAGCGGATATAGTGAATGCGGGTTCCGGGGAGAGCGGATATAGTGAATGCGGGGTCCGGGGAGAGAGGATATAGTGAATGCGGGGTCCGGGGAGAGCGGATACAGTGAATGCGGGGTCCGGGAAGAGCGGATACAGTGAATGCGGGGTCCGGGGAGAGCGGATATAGTGAATGCGGGGTCCGGGGAGAGCGGATATAGTGAATGCGGGGTCCGGGGAGAGCGGATATAGTAAATGCGGGGTCCGGGGAGAGCGGATATAGTGAATGCGGGGTCCGGGGAGAGCGGATATAGTGAATGCGGGGTCCGGGGAGAGCGGATATAGTGAATGCGGGGTCCGGGGAGAGCGGATACAGTGAATGTGGGGTCCGGGGAGAGCGGATATAGTGAATGCGGGGTCCGGGGAGAGCGGATACAGTGAATGCGGGGTCCGGGGAGAGCGGATATAGTGAATGCGGGGTCCGGAGAGAGCGGATATAGTGAATGCGGGGTCCGGGGAGAGAGGATATAGTGAGTGCAGGGCCTGGGGAGAGAGGATATAGTGAATGCGGGGTCCGGGGAGAGCGGATATAGTGAATGCGGGGTCCGGGGAGAGCGGATATAGTGAATGCGGGGTCCGGGGAGAGCGGATATAGTGAATGCGGGGTCCGGGGAGAGCGGATATAGTGAATGCGGGGTCCGGGGAGAGGGGATATAGTGAATGCGGGGTCCGGGGAGAGCGGATATAGTGAATGCGGGGTCCGGGGAGAGCAGATATAGGGAATGCGGGGTCCGGGGAGACCGGATATAGTGAATGCGGGGTCTGGGGAGAGGGGATATAGTGAATGCGGGGTCCGGGGAGAGGGGATATAGTGAATGCGGGGTCCGGGGAGACCGGATACAGTGAATGCGGGATCCGGGGAGAGCGGATATAGTGAATGCGGGGTCCGGGGAGAGCGGATATAGTGAATGGGAGGGGTCCGGGGAGAGAGGATATAGTGAATGCGGGGTCCGGGGAGAGCGGATATAGTGAATGCGGGGTCCGGGGAGACCGGATACAGTGAATGCGGGGTCCGGGGAGACCGGATACAGTGAATGCGGGGTCCGGGGAGAGCGGATACAGTGAATGCGGGGTCCGGGAGAGAGGATATAGTGAATGCGGGGTCCGGGGAGAGCGGATATAGTGAATGCGGGGTCCGGGGAGACCGGATACAGTGAATGCGGGGTCCGGGAGAGCGGATATAGTGAATGCGGGGTCCGGGGAGAGCGGATATAGTGAATGCGGGGTCCGGGGAGAGCGGATATAGTGAATGCGGGGTCCGGGGAGAGCGGATATAGTGAATGCGGGGTCCGGGGAGAGCGGATATAGTGAATCCGGGGTTCGGGGAGAGCGGATATAGGGAATGCCGGGTCCGGGGAGAGCGGATATAGTGAATGCAAGGTCCGGGGAGAGCGGATATAGTGAATGCGGGGTCCGGGGAGAGCGGATATAGTGAATGCGGGGTCCGGGGAGAGCGGATATAGTGAATGCGGGGTCCGGGGAGAGGGGATATAGTGAATGCGGGGTCCGGGGAGAGCGGATATAGTGAATGCGGGGTCCGGGGAGAGCGGATATAGTGAATGCGGGGTCCGGGGAGAGCGGATATAGTGAATGCCATGTCCGGGGAGAGCGGATATAGTGAATGCGGGGTCCGGGGAGAGCGGATATAGTGAATGCCATGTCCGGGGAGAGCGGATACAGTGAATGCGGGGTCCGGGGAGAGCGGATATAGTGAATGCGGGGTCCGGGGAGAGCGGATACAGTGAATGCGGGGTCCGGGGAGAGCGGATATAGTGAATGCGGGGTCCGGGGAGAGCGGATATAGTGAATGCGGGGTCCGGGGAGAGCGGATATAGTGAATGCGGGGGCGGGGAGAGCGGATATAGGGAATGCGGAGTCCGGGGAGAGCGGATATAGTGAATGCGGGGTCCGGGGAGAGCGGATACAGTGAATGCGGGGTCCGGGGAGAGCGGATATAGTGAATGCGGGGTCCGGGGAGAGCGGATACAGTGAATGCGGGGTCTGGGGAGAGCGGATACAGTGAATGCGGGGTCCGGGGAGAGCGGATATAGTGAATGCGGGGTCCGGGGAGAGCGGATATAGGGAATGCGGGGTCCGGGGAGAGCGGATATAGTGAATGCGGGGTCCGGGGAGAGCGGATGTAGTCCGGGGTTTAGTAGCACTTTAACCCTTTATGCACACATACAGTAGCCACAAAATACATGCTGTAGGGCAGTGGTCTCCAAACTACAGCCCACAGGCCAGATGTGGCCCTTCGCTTGCCTTAGTGTGGCCCTTGGGGCACTATTCTTCCCACTGACACCAATGATGGGGCACTATTCCTCCCACTGACACCAATGATGGGGCACTATTCCTCCCACTGACACCAATGATGGGACACTATTCCTCCCACTGAAACCAATGATGGGGCACTATTCCCCCCACTGACACCAATGGTGGGGCACTACTCCTCATCCTACTGACCACCAACCCTGAGGCCATGTTTATTCTCACTGATGATGGGCCCGGGACCCCCACTGGACACAATCCGCCCCCCCAGAGTCTGGAGACCCTTCTTTAGGGTTTGAAATGAATTTACCATTATAAATCTTATTGCAGATCTTAGAGATTGGATAAAAACCTACATTAAAGTGACCCTAGACTATACAATTGGGGATGTACGGGGTGTATGGGGACGTACGGTATATGGGGATGTACGGTATATGGGGACGTACGGTATATGGGGACGTATGGTATATAGGGATGTACGGTATACGGGGACGTACGGTATACGGGGACGTACGGTATATGGGGACGTACGGTATATGGGGACGTACGGTGTATGGGGACGTACGGTATATGGGGACGTACGGTATACAGGGACGTACGGTATATGGGGATGTACGGTAAATGGGGATGTACGGTATACGGGGACATATGATATATGGGGATGTACGGTATACGGGGATGTACGGTATACGGGTCATATGATATATGGGGACGTACGGTGTATGGGGACGTACGGTGTATGGGGATGTACGGTATATGGGGACGTACGGTATATGGGGATGTACGGTATATGGGGACGTACGGTGTATGGGGACGTACGGTGTATGGGGACGTACGGTGTATGGGGACGTACGGTATATGGGGATGTACGATATATGGGGACGTATGGTATATGGGGATGCACGGTATATGGGGACGTACAGTATATGGGGATGTACGGTGTATGGGGACGTACGGTGTATGGGGACGTACGGTATATGGGGACGTACGGTATATGGGGACGTACGGTATATGGGGATGTACGGTATATGGGGACGTACGGTATACGGGGATGTACGGTATACGGGGATGTACGGTATATGGGGACGTACGGTATACGGGGACGTACGGTATATGGGGATGTACGGTATAAGGGGACGTACGGTATATGGGGATGTACGGTATAAGGGGACGTATGGTATATGAGGATGTACGGTATATGGGGATGTACGGTATATAGGGATGTACGGTATATGGGGATGTACGGTATACGGGGACGTACGATATACGGGGATGTACGGTATACGGGGATGTACGGTATAAGGGGACGTATGGTATATGGGGACGTACAGTATATGGGGACGTACGGTGTATGGGGATGTACGGTATATAGGGATGTACGGTATATAGGGATGTACGGTACATGGGGACGTACGGTATATGGGGATGTACGGTATATGAGGATGTACGGTATATGGGGATGTACGGTATATGGGGATGTACGGTATACGGGGACGTACGGTATAAGGGGATGTACGGTATAAGGGGACGTACGGTATATGGGGACGTACGGTATATGGGGACGTACGGTATATGGGGATGTACGGTATACGGGGACGTATGGTATATAGGGATGTACGGTATATGGGGACGTACGGTATATGAGGATGTACGGTATATGGGGATGTACGGTATATAAGGATGTACGGTATATGGGGATGTACGGTATACGGGGATGTACGGTATACGGGGACGTATGGTATATGGGGACGTACGGTATACGGGGACGTACTGTATACGGGGATGTACGGTATATGGGGACGTACGGTATATGGGGATGTACGATATAAGGGGACGTAAGGTATATGGGGACGTACGGTATATAGGGATGTACGGTATATAGGGATGTACGGTATATGGGGACGTACGGTATATAGGGATGTACGGTATATGGGGATGTACGGTATACGGGGATGTACGGTATATAGGGATGTACGGTATAAGGGGACGTACGGTATATAGGGACGTATGGTATATAGGGACGTACGGTATATGGGGACGTACGGTATATAGGGACGTACGGTATATGGGGATGTACGGTATACGGGGATGTACGGTATATGGGGATGTACGGTATATGGGGATGTACGGTATAAGGGGACGTACGGTATATGGGGACGTACGGTATACGGGGATGTACGGTATATGGGGATGTACGGTATAAGGGGACGTACGGTATATGGGGACGTACGGTATATAGGGATGTACGGTATATGGGGATGTACGGTATATGGGGATGTACGGTATATGGGATGTACGATATAAGGGGACGTAAGGTATATGGGGACATACGGTATATAGGGATGTACGGTATATGGGGACGTACGGTATATAGGGATGTACGGTATATAGGGATGTACGGTATATAGGGATGTACGGTATATAGGGATGTACGGTATATGGGGATGTACGGTATATAGGGATGTACGGTATAAGGGGACGTACGGTATATAGGGACGTATGGTATATAGGGATGTACGGTATATGGGGACGTACGGTATATAGGGATGTACGGTATATGGGGATGTACGGTATACGGGGATGTACGGTATATGGGGATGTACGGTATAAGGGGACGTACGGTATATGGGGACGTACGGTATATAGGGATGTACGGTATATGGGGATGTACGGTATATGGGGATGTACGGTATATGGGATGTACGGTATAAGGGGACGTACGGTATATGGGGATGTACGGTATATGGGATGTACGGTATAAGGGGACGTACGGTATATAGGGATGTACGGCATATGGGGATGTACGGTATATGGGGACGTACGGTATATAGGGATGTATGGTATATGGGGACGTACGGTATACGGGGACGTACGGTATATGGGGACGTACGGTATATAGGGATGTACGGTATATGGGGATGTACGGTATAAGGGGACGTACGGTATATGGGGACGTACGGTATATAGGGATGTACGGTATATGGGGATGTACGGTATAAGGGGACGTACGGTATATGGGGACGTACGGTATATGGGGACGAATGGTAACCATGTTCTAGACAACTCCCATATGTCAAATGACACGTCCAAGGTCCAGCTTTGTCCAAAGAGTTTCCTTGCTCTTTCCAAACCCTTCCATCACAACGATACTTCATCCATTGTAGGGGGGAGCCCAGCGCTCATGCCTTGGCTGTCCATGGGCCTGGGGGTGGAGAGGACCATTCTTCATCCATTTTAGGGGGGAGCCCAGCGCTCATGCCTTTGCTGTCCATGGGCCCGGGGGTGGAGAGGACCATTCTTCATCCATTTTAGGAGGGAGCCCAGCGCTCATGCCTTGGCTGTCCATGGGCCCGGGGTCGGAGAGGACCATTCTTCATCCATTTTAGGAGGGAGCCCAGCGCTCATGCCTTGGCTGTCCATGGGCCCGGGGTCGGAGAGGACCATTCTTCATCCATTTTAGGAGGGAGCCCAGCGCTCATGCCTTGGCTGTCCATGGGCCCGGGGTCGGAGAGGACCATTCTTCATCCATTTTAGGAGGGAGCCCAGCGCTCATGCCTTGGCTGTCCATGGGCCCGGGGGTGGAGAGGACCATTCTTCATCCATTGTAGGGGGGAGCCCAGCGCTCATGCCTTGGCTGTCCATGGGCCCGGGGGTGGAGAGTACCATTCTTCATCCATTGTAGGGGGGAGCCCAGCGCTCATGCCTTGGCTGTCCATGGGCCCGGGGGTGGAGAGGACCATTCTTCATCCATTGTAGGGGGGAGCCCAGCGCTCATGCCTTTGCTGTCCATGGACCCGGGGGTGGAGAGGACCATTCTTCATCCATTGTAGGGGGGAGCCCAGCGCTCATTCCTTTGCTGTCCATGGGCCCAGGGTCGGAGAGGACCATTCTTCATCCATTTTAGGAGGGAGCCCAGCGCTCATGCCTTGGCTGTCCATGGGCCCGGGGGTGGAGAGGACCATTCTTCATCCATTGTAGGGGGGAGCCCAGCGCTCATGCCTTGGCTGTCCATGGGCCCGGGGGTGGAGAGTACCATTCTTCATCCATTGTAGGGGGGAGCCCAGCGCTCATGCCTTGGCTGTCCATGGGCCCGGGGGTGGAGAGGACCATTCTTCATCCATTGTAGGGGGGAGCCCAGCGCTCATGCCTTTGCTGTCCATGGACCCGGGGGTGGAGAGGACCATTCTTCATCCATTGTAGGGGGGAGCCCAGCGCTCATTCCTTTGCTGTCCATGGGCCCGGGGGTGGAGAGGACCATTCTTCATCCATTGTAGGGGGGAGCCCAGCGCTCATGCCTTGGCTGTCCATGGGCCCGGGGGTGGAGAGGACCATTCTTCATCCATTGTAGGAGGGAGCCCAGCGCTCATGCCTTGGCTGTCCATGGGCCCGGGGGTGGAGAGGACCATTCTTCATCCATTGTAGGGGGGAGCCCAGCGCTCATGCCTTGGCTGTCCATGGGCCCGGGGGTGGAGAGGACCATTCTTCATCCATTGTAGGGGGGAGCCCAGCGCTCATGCCTTGGCTGTCCATGGGCCCGGGGGTGGAGAGGACCATTCTTCATCCATTGTAGGGGGGAGCCCAGCGCTCATGCCTTTGCTGTCCATGGACCCGGGGGTGGAGAGGACCATTCTTCATCCATTGTAGGAGGGAGCCCAGCGCTCATGCCTTTGCTGTCCATGGGCCCGGGGGTGGAGAGGACCATTCCGCCATGTCTCACTGCCATACTTTCCCTAGTAATTTAGATGTTCCCAGCCAGATTCTGGCATTCAGACAAGATGAGGACATCCTGAAGGGATCTCATTTTTTGATGGTTGTATCTTCCAATCATTCTCTAACATGAAAATACACCTTTTGGATTTGGATGTTTTTATTAAAATACCTTCATTGAAACACATGAGCAATGCTGAGCGATGCTTCGTACAGGCGGATCATTTCCTGCACCGGATTAGTGACACACAGAAGAGCCGGGATGGATTGTGGCTGCAATTAGGATGGAAGGCTGGATCTTCAGAAGGCCCGGCATGTGTGTATGTAATGGATACTAATCACAAAGGGTGGCTTACACTTAGCCCAGTGAATCTATATTTACTTCAAACAGCCAGTCATACCCAGAGAACAGGCTGGGATTTACCCAGAGAACGGGCCAAGACCTACCGAGAGAACGGGCCAGGATCTACCCAGAGAACGTGCCAAGATCTACCCAGAGAACGGGCCAGGACCTACCCAGAGAACGGGCCAGGACCTACCCAGAGAACGGGCCAGGACCTACCCTGTAGATGAGAAAAAGGAGAGAAGCGCCTCTAAGTGCAATAAGTCTTTTAATTCAAGTCTAAATGTAGAAACACTCACATGTGTGAAGTAATCATAAGCATAAAAACCGTGGTTAACAATAGTTAACGGTGGGGTGGTAATCCGGGTGAAGAGCCGTCATCTCTCTGCGATGTGGGGAGGTCAGCTCTCGGCTGGAACAGCGTGGTGGCTGGAGGGGGAACAGTGGTGAGGACAGCCTTCATGCACGTCCTCCCTCAAAGCCGGATGGAACGCACGCTGGAACGTAGCGGCAGCTTGAAAAAGGAGTGCACTTCCGCCTTCCACGGCCAGTGCATGCTCCGAAACGCGTCGCAGTGCACCCTGGGATCTGACGTCATCACGGCCACGCCGCCGCTACGTTCCAGCGTGCGTTCCATCCGGCTTTGAGGGAGGACGTGCATGAAGGCTGTCCTCACCACTGTTCCCCCTCCAGCCACCACGCTGTTCCAGCCGAGAGCTGACCTCCCCACATCGCAGAGAGATGACGGCTCTTCACCCGGATTACCACCCCACCGTTAACTATTGTTAACCACGGTTTTTATGCTTATGATTACTTCACACATGTGAGTGTTTCTACATTTAGACTTGAATTAAAAGACTTATTGCACTTAGAGGCGCTTCTCTCCTTTTTCTCAAGACCTACCCAGAGAACGGGCCAGGACCTACCCAGAGAACGGGCCAGGACCTACCCAGAGAACGGGCCAGGACCTACCCAGAGAACGGGCCAGGACCTACCCAGAGAACAGGCCAAGATCTACCCAGAGAACAGGCCGGGACTTACCCAGAGAACGGGCCAAGACCTACCCAGAGAACGGGCCGGGACCTACCCAGAGAACGGGCCAAGATCTACCCAGAGAATGGGCCAGGACCTACCCAGAGAACGTGCCAAGACCTACCCAGAGAACGTGCCAGGACCTACCCAGAGAACGGGCCAAGACCTACCCAGAGAACGTGCCAAGATCTACCCAGCGAACGGGCCGAGACCTACCCAGAGAACGTGCCAAGATCTACCCAGAGAACGGGCCAGGACCTCTAGTCCAGCTGTTGTGACTTCTACCAGAAGAATGGGTCTGTCTGAGAATATTGTCTGTCTACATCCAATTACTCCCGAGTCCATCTAGGTCCAAAAGAAAAATGAGAAAGTCAGTGGCCTTGTTGTTTTATTGGACCTAAACATGGCATGGTATAGACTTAGAAAAGTAGGAGCGCCTGGTGTCCAAAAGAATTAGAAGATAGATTAAAGAGAGTTTATTGAAAGCAGTGACAAGTACCTCACCCATTGCGTTTCAGGGGCAAGGACTCCTTCTTCTTCAAGGCTCTTGTTGCATGCTATTAAATGGGGAAAAGTTTTCAAGCTGGGTATATATTTGTGAGGTATCGGAGAATAGACCTGCAACCACAGCTGTCACTCTGTCAGTCTATCCATCCCCGGCTTGGGAACGTTTTCCCATGTAATAGCTCTGAAGAAGGAGGAGTCCTTTCCCCAGAAACGTGTTGGCTCCATGTCCTTATCTTCTAATTCGCTCCTTCCTACTTTTCCAAGTCTACACGTGGAAACAACCATAAGGTCGTACCAAAAAGGCAGCAGCCCAAACCCCGAGAGGTTTCATTATCTAATACTGGGCCCAACCTGTGGAAGGAACTTCTTCCTACCTTGCCCACACAACCACCCACCCACCCACAACCAGCAACTCATCCAGCCAGTCCAGCGCAGTCTCCAGCACAACCATCATACGTCAGTTTACACCCTTCTGTCCATTAACCTACATGGACTCTGGCAGCAGAAGACCCAATGGACACAAAAAGTGACTTCTGTACCATTCAGCTTCAGTTTAGCTGGAGATCTGTTCACCGATCCCATGCAGACTGGAACCAAGGACGCCCAACTGAAAGGCCTTGTGTTTGAGAAGATTACCAGGTTATCCAATCTGAAACATGATCTGTGCTAAATTCTATTAAACCAGTGGCCAGAAACATTTGTAGATATATACAGTATGTGACATATACACACGGCGTATTTTGCTGCGGCCCCAGTGCCGGATTAAATTCTGTGGAGGCCCCTCAGCAGTGGAACCCTTGGGGCCCCCCTGGCAGGTTTCTGAAGGTTTCTCATACGTGCGCTCCAGTAAGATGACATTGAACTAAGTAGTGTGCCCGCCGGCTGCTAGATGGAGAGGACATCCCTACTGGACATTATACAGACAGAGGTTGGACCAATAGTTGTTACAAACTGACACCTGGAAGAAGGGGAGCTTTATGGAGACATCTATAATGTGAAGCCCATGTCTCTGCTTTATGGACTGTAAGTTGTTGTTGGGTTCATTACATTCATAGAGAATTTAATTTCCGTTCTTTGAGTTGATTCATTTGTTCTATCTTTTGTAAAGAATTTAAGAAAGCTTTATTGTCATTTTCTTTCAAGATCACATCAATATTATTTAGATCCTCTGCCCTTAAACAGCATAGGCCGGTGCCTACTCTGCCTATTGGGCACTGCGCCTCCCCGAGGTGCACCACTGATTGATTGGGTCCCGGTGATCACTCAATACAAAGGGAAATGGGCAGTCATATGATGGCTGCTGCACTCTGGGCACTAAGGGGAAGCCTGCAGGGGAATCGACTTATTCTCCGCAGTAGACACCAGGTGGCCATCTTGGGGAAGACTGTGCCTATTATAGATACAAGATTCCTGGGAGATATGTGGCCATTTTGGTGCAACAGTAATATATAAATATCATGTGCTGCGTCACAAGGAGGTCCTTCAAAGGAGAGGAAAGAATGTCCAACAGCCATTATGTAGGCTCAGAGAGAGGGGTCCATGTGTCCTCCCCTTCGCAGGAGAAGGATGGATCCTCAACACAGTGAGAGACCTTCAAGGGTGAGGAGAGCCAAGTACAGGACAATTGTGACAGGTGACTCCATCACATTGCCTACTGGTACAAGTGGGAGAACCCTGTAGTGGAGCAGGGCAGAGACTTGCCTCAGTCCACCATGTTGAAAATTACTTTTTATGACAACGCCATATTTTGCTGACAAGTTATGTTGGAGTAAAACTGTTAAAATGCAATCTGAACCTGAAAGGATGTTCTGTGTCTGTAACATGTTGGGATGCAGAGAAAATGAGACTGCTAATATGCTCTTCAGGGGAGGAGCAGTTTACCTGTTCAAGGGCGGGCACTATGGTATGCAAGCTCACAGGGGTTTCTCATTAATTGAAGTTGACCAACCGTTTGAGGCTGCAGGGTCCCGCTGACCTGGTGGAGCATTAGCCCCTTCTACAATGCATGGAGCTACTGGGAATTAAGAGACCTCCCAATACACGGTGCTCCCATACCAGTAATAAACTGTGAAAAATGTGGATTTTGGGCTTCCATGTCTGGAGCTTTCTGGAAGGTCCTTGCAGGACTCTGAGCTTTACAAGAAGATGTTGGATGGGTGGTTACAATTTTGCTGCATCCCAGCACTAGAGGAAGCCTGGCCTTAACAACTTGTCTTCCATTTGGCATTGGTGGCCAACAATGGTGCCTCAGTGATTAGAGGGCGTGGTGGCAGGTGGGTATTCCCAATCTGAGGTCCTCTTTGATCCTAGATGAGAATAAAGTATAGCTAAAGCCCAAACAATTGTTTTTATTTTGGATAGTTTAGGGTTTTGTTCAGGTTTTTGTTTGCCATCTATGTCCCAGTTGGAATATTTGCCTCTACTTCCTGTCCTTAAGATTCAACAGGAAGTCAATCTCCTCAAAGTAAGGAAAACCACCAGAACTAGTGTTCCCATTGTTCTATTCCTGTTCTGGTGACACCACAAATTTTGGATTTCTCATCACTTTCAGTCCCAGAGACAGAAGAGAGAGAAGTTGAATGCCTCCAGCAGGATATAGACAACAATAAAACCAACCCATTTCCACTCTGTACAAAAATTATTAAAAAAATAATCATTTTAGATATATCTTAAAGAATATTCTACCCCAACATTTCCTATTCCTGCTCTGTGCCGGCGGTACCATGTGCTTGTGTTAGAAAGTCTCCTGTTTCTTTGTATTGCTTCCTTTTTGTGAAATCCCTGGTGAGTCCCCCTGCTTTTCCTTGTGCTGACACGCCCCCCTCCTGCACAGCCAGCCTGTCATCCAATAATCAGACTTGTGCTGACACGCCCCCCTCCTGCACAGCCAGCCTGTCATCCAATGATCAGACTTGTGCTGACACGCCCCCCTCCTGCACAGCCAGCCTGTCATCCAATGATCAGACTTGTGCTGACACGCCCCTCTCCTGCACAGCCCACCTGTCATCCAATGATCAGACTTATGCTGATACGCCCCCCCCCCCCCCGCACAGCCTGCCTGTCATCCAATGATCAGACTTTTGCTGACACGATCCCCCCCCTCCTGCACAGCTTGCCTGTCATCCAATGATCAGACTTATGCTGACACGAAGCCCCCCCCCCCCCGCACAGCCCACCTCTCATCCAATGATCAGACAGACTTGTGCTGACACGACCCCCCCCCTCCTGCACAGCTTGCCTGTCATCCAATGATCAGACTTGTGCTGACACGCCCCCCTCCTGCACAGCCCACCTCTCATCCAATGATCAGACTTGTGCTGACATGACCCCCCCCCCCTCCTGCACAGCCTGCCTGTCCTCCACTGATCAGACTTGTGCTGACATGCCCCCCCCCCCTCCTGCACAGCCCACCCCTCATCCAATGATCAGACTTGTGCTTACCCCCCCCCCCCCCTGCACAGCTTGCCTGTCATCCAATGATCAGACTTGTGCTGACACTCCCCCCCCCCCCTGCACAGCCTGCCTGTCATCCAATGATCATACTTGTGCTGACACGCCCCCCTCCTGCACAGCTCACCTGTCATCCAATGATCAGACTTGTGCTGACTTGACCCCCCCCCCCCTGCACAGCCCACCCCTCATCCAATGATCAGACTTGTGCTTACCCCCACCCCCCTGCACGGCTTGCCTGTCATCCAATGATCAGACTTGTGCTGACACACCCCCCTCCTGCACAGCCTGCCTGTCATCCAATGATCAGACTTGTGCTGACACGCCCCCCTCCTGCAGAGCCTGCCTGTCATCCAATGATCAGACTTGTGCTGACATGACCCCCCCCCCCTGCACAGCCCACCTCTCATCCAATGATCAGACTTGTGCTGACACACACCCCTCCTGCACAGCCTGCCTGTCATCCAGTGATCAGACTTGTGCTGACACGCCCCCCCTGCACAGCCCACCTCTCATCCAATGATCAGACTTGTGCTGACACGACCCCCTCTGCACAGCCCACCTCTCATCCAATGATCAGACTTGTGCTGACACGCCCCCCCGCACAGATTGCCTGTTATCCAGCGATCAGACTTGTGCTGACACGCCCCCCCTCCTGCACAGCCCACCCCTCATCCAATGATCAGACTTGTGCTTACCCCCCCCCCTGCACAGCCTGCCTGTCATACAATGATCAGACTTGTGCTGACATGACCCCCCCCCCCACTGCACAGCTCACCTCTCATCCAATGATCAGACTTGTGCTGACATGCCCCCCCTTCTGCACAGCCCACCTCTCATCATGGGAGGGGCTTAATCTCAACTTGGGCAGAAGTCAAGGTACTATGTGCAGCCTGTGCTTAGCATCCATGGGATGGTCCAAGGTGGTGCAAGGTGCTACTCCAGCACTGCTACTACCCTGGAAGTGTGTTTAGCCAAGTCCAGGTCCCACTAACAGTTGCTAATTGGCGTATTACATTGTCACACCTTTCCGATAAATACGTGTTGAGCTCCGGGCTCGTCATACATGTTTTATTCAGAACACGGACACATTTCGTGGTGCTTTACAATGTACATAGACAGTGACATGAGTCCGGGCCCTCGATGAGCTCATCATTCAATGTCCTTATCACAGTCATACATCATCCTCATTAGAAGTGACTTTGTACTCCCCGCTCTCGGGACTATTGGACGGCATTTCAGGGATTAAATATTTCAACACGACAGCAATTGAAGGCTAGTCCGGCGTTTATGGAACTGAATCATTCCGGATCATCATCACCATTATCGGTCTTTGAAACGTTTCTCCAAACCGTTCATTGAGCCGAGCGTCATCCCGGGAATTATTCTGGGAGGTTTTATTTACAGTCGTCTCCTCTGGTGACCGATATCTCCTGTGCCAGAAGGTCATTTCCATTAGCTTCATTCATTCGAATACAGACAAGACGATTATGGGAATCTCTTCAGCCATAACTGTGAGACATGTGCACGCCGGAGGGTTTCGCTTCCCTTCGGATTCATTTGTTCATCGAAGAATTTCATTTTGTCATATTCGAAACAACATAACTTGATTCATTTTTGGGGTTCATTTTGTATCTTCAGCATTCGTTTCAGATATTTGTTGGTCCAGATGGATTCAAAACATTTTTAAGTTTTTCCTGGAAAATTGCTACAAATTCGATATCGGACGGATTCAATATTTTCAGACGCTAGTCCAACTCACCAAGAAAAATGGCATAAGCGGATTGGACAATATCATCTGGAGTCATGAGCATCCGAATTAACTAATGGAATGAAATTCGGTTCCATTAGTTTTCCCAATCCAAATGATCAAAGTCAAAAATTGAGTTCCGTTCCCCATGGGCGTGAATTAGCATCACATCATGTGACGTCATCCGAATGAAACAAATGCATTCTTAATTTTGCTATACATTTTTTTTTTTCGAATTTGTTGCCATTTGTTTCTGTGTGCATTCGTAGATGTGGATACAACCGAATCTCCAAAAATGACTTTTTGTCCGAAAAACGGGACAGACTAAAACATTTAATGTGAAAATGGCTTAATGTAGCTTAACGTGTAATAAACTGCCTAAATCTCAATCAATTGACTTACAACTTTGCACAGCCCAAGTTCTCAACATCCCAAACATTTCCTAGAAGTTTAATAGATTTCAGCCTTCCACAAAGAAAATGGGGGACATTAAGCTTGTTTTTTGGGGAGCCTAATGTAGCTTAACGTACAAAAAAGAGCTTAGATGTTGACCAATCTCCCCCAAACTTCACACATTAGAAGACTCTATCAATGGCAACATATTCTGAAAATTTTGGGTCATTTGGTAAATCACTCCAAAAGTTATTCACATTAAGCTATATATAACAGTGCTAAAACATTTAATGTGAAGAGCTTAATGTAAAAAGAGCTTAACGTACCATAATGTGCCTAAACCTCAATCAATTGACTTGAAACTTTGCACAGCCCAAGTTCCCAACATCCCAAACATGTCCTAGAAGTTTCATAGATTTCAGCCTTCCACAAAGAAAATGGGGGACATTAAGCTTGTTTTTTGGGGAGCTTAATGTGTCTTAACGTATAAAAAAAAGCTTAGATGTTGACCAATCTCCCCCAAACTTCACACTTTAGAAGACTCTATCAATGGCAACATATTCTGAAAATAACCAGGCGGTCCTAGCAACCAGTGATTTCACTGGGGGACATTGGGCAGCCGCTACCAGAACCGGAAAGCTGGTCTTCTGAAAGCTGGTCTTCGGATGGTACAGCAAACAGAGGATTCTGAGCCAGCTGTGATGCTACCCCAATGTGCAGGCAGCATGGGTTACAGACTCCCTTGGATGTAGCCTTTCAGAGCAGCCCAGGGGAGCTGTCATTCCTAGGACACCACCTCCATGGACGGTACAGACCGGCAGTCTGTGTATCCTGGTCCGCCCACTGCAACAAGCAGGGATGGAAATACATTCCAGCTTGCTGGAGAACAGAACTACAGATGGGATGTACCAAGACCGGTGTCTGTGGGAATAGGAGGCATAGCAGTGATCGGTCTTACTAGAAGGAAACCAATGGGGATTAAGGGTTTGATTTAAATATACCCAGGCTATTTCAGAACAAATACTCAGATAACAAGAATATGGATTACATATTCAGGGAAGGCAGGAGATAAGCAACAAGAACATGTAAAAAAGTTTTTGCCCAGAGTTCTCCTTTAAATGTTAATAATCTTTAGTCTGTTTTACCAAACAACCTGAGATTTGTATAATATGTTGGCATAGATAGAGTCTTCTATTGTATACATTTTGAGGAAATTGGATAACATCCAAGCTCTCTTTTGTACTTTAAGCCACAATTAGTTCCCCTAAAAATAAGTACAGCACCCCCCTGACCCCCCGAGGCATAGCGTGGACCCTCAAAGGCAGGGAAGGCTGACATTTTGTTTTTGTGCAGATCCTAGGCCAGTGAAGAGATGTGCGATCAAAGAAAAGTTGGGCACCAGTCAGTTTAAGTACATCTTTGAATTCTTTATTGGGGAACTCCATAACTGGGAGATAGGACATTCAGGGCTCAGAACATTCATGTCAAAACTATATTAGAAAAGAACTCCAGACTCAGCAGACCCTTTCAGTATTTCACAGTGCAGAGTCCATAGGAGCACAAGCCGGCACTGGTTATTAAGAGGAACAGCTAAATATGGATAGTCATGTGATCTTCAATAGGTCAGACAGACTTGCCCCTTAGGTACATTCTAGTACCAGGTACCTCCAGTAGCCATCCAGTTTCTCTCATTCTCCTCCTCAATCAGCATGTGAGGCCCCTTCTAGGCTTGAGGCCTAGTCAAACCTTTCCTGCACATAAGCATTACCTCCCCATGCCAAGCCTGGAGGTAGACTGTACTAAGATTGAGCACACAGCAATTCTCATGAATATATACAGTGGATATAAAAAGTCGACATACCACTATTAAAAAAGTCAGGTTTCTGTGATGTAAGAAAATGAGACAAAGAAAAACAATTTCAGAAAAATTTCCACCTTTAATGTGACCTATAAACTGTACAACTCAGTTGAAAAACATACTGAAATATTTTCGGTGGAGGGAAGTAAAAATAAAAAACTAAAATAATATGGTTGCATAAGTGTGCACACCCTTAAACTAATACTTTGTTGAAGCACTTTTCATGTTATTACAGCACGACACATCTTGACTTGGCAATATTTGCCCACTCTTCCTTGCAAAAACTCTTCAAATCTGTCAGATTGTGAATTCATCTCCTGTGCACAGCCCTCTTCAGATCACCCCACAGATTTTCAATCGGATTCAGGTCTGGGCTCTGGCTGGGCCGTTCTAAAACTTTAATCATCTTCTGGTGAGGCCATTCCTTTGTTGATTTGGATGTATGCTTGGGTCGTTGTCATGCCAAAAGATGAAGTTCCTCTTCATGTTCAGCTTTCTAGCAGAAGCCAGAAGGTTTTGTGCCGATATTGACAGGTATTTGGAACTTGGAAGAATGCACTTCCCAAGCATGCACCACAAGCCAAGAATTCCCCAGTGATTGGCTGGTGAGCTACAAACACACACTCATAATATTCCCCCATTGGCTGTCCCACGCTATGGCCACCACACAAGGTGGTAGGGTCTACACAAGCTTAATGTCACTCACTTGCTTTGTGGGAGATCAAAACCCATGAAACTTCTAGGACATGTTTGGGATGTTGAGAACTTGGGCTGTGCAAAGTTTCAAGTCAATTGATTGAGGTTTAGGCACATTATGGTACGTTAAGCTCTTTTTACATTAAGCTGTTCACATTAAATGTTTTAGCACTGTTATATATAGCTTAATGTGAATAACTTTTGGAGTTATTTACAAAATGACCCGAAATTTTCAGAATATGTTGCCATAGATAGAGTATTCTATTGTGTGAAGTTTGGGGGAAATTGGTCAACATCTAAGCTCTTTTTTGTACGTTAAGCCACATTATGATCCCCAAAAAACAAGCTTAATGTCCCCCATTTTCTTTGTGGAAGGCTGAAATCTATGAAACTTCTAGGACATGTTTGGTAAGTTGGGAACTTGGGCTGTGCAAAGTTTCAAGTCAATTGATTGAGGTTTAGGCAGTTTATTACACGTTAAGCTACATTAAGCCATTTTCACATTAAATGTTTTAGTCTGTCCCCGAAAAACAATAAAAATGAAAAAAATCTCAGATGTCTAATAACTGTGAACTTATTACACGCGGGTTAATGATCCATTGCTTGCATGAAAGCTTCGAATCAGTATTGGTTGACCTACGCTGGATGCAGGGAAAACAACGAATGAGCCCCTGAGTTTGGTGCTTGAATAATAAATCTACTAGAGCCTAGAGGGGGATCTAGGCCTTCACCTACTAAGCCTCAATATGGTGGAGGTGCCTAAAAGGTTCTCCATAGCAGCTAGTCAAGCCCTTACTTCCATTCTGAACTGCATATGGAGGATCTCATTGGTTGCTCCAGTCCTTCCAGATGCCACCATGATGTCTGGGTTCTTGTAGTTGCCTAGGCTTCAGGTTACTTAAAGAACAAGAGGCTTCACTACACATGGGCCGTGACTCGATTGTGGGTTCCACATGATGATATCATCACTCTACAATAATAATAGAGTTCCTGCATCCAAGAATCCTTCATAAGAATTGTCCAAACTCCAACCAGATTTCATTTTTCCAGGACAGCATCGAATTTTATGGATAAAAGTCAGACAAAAGTCTAATACCTAAAGTTCTATCACTTATTTGGCTTCCTTGTCATTTACATCTATAGTTTTGAAGTTATTTTTTTTTTTTGCAAAGTCCTCATGAAATCATTTAGTTTCATACTATAACAACATTATGGGGGGGGAAAGGGAGAATTTTGAAGAAGTTCAGACCTTTAGTTCTAAGCTTCTATTCTCCCTAACCCCCTCGCACCATCATTGGGAGCAAAACACAATGTCCCTTAAGGTTTTCCTCAGCTCCTGACTCCGGAACGCGTAGATTATGGGGTCGATAATGGAGTTAAAAATGATCAGGACGTAACTGATGTTAAAATATTTAAAGTATCCGAGGCAGAATGGGTGCTTGGGGCAGGAGACGATTAAGGTAAGATGAAGGAAGAATGGTCCCCAGCAAAGGAAGAAGATACCAAGTAATATTGTTAGGGTGATGGCTCCCCTTAGCTTGGCTGCCACTTGATGTGGGGAAAGTCGTCTTCCTACCCCTTTCTGTTGGGCCGAAATGCTCTGTGAGTGGCGTCTGGCCAAGATAAACATGTGGATGTAGAGGCCCAACATTAAAACCAACATGAAGATGAAAAACACAATAAGACAAAATATGACGACGTGGCTGTTGGAAAACACAATGAATGTAATGCTACAGGCGGTACTGGCCAACCAGATCCCGGCGATGGCATTGATTACTCTTCGTTGGGTAATGATGTTGTGATATCTCAGAGCGTAGAAGATTGTGACGTAGCGATCTACAGCAATGGCTCCAAGAAATGATAGTGATGTCACCAGCGAGCACAAGATCATGGTGTCCACAATGTTGTCCATCATCTTGACCATTGGTTCATTGTAGCCTATGACGGCATGGCTCAGCAAGACCAGGATCACCGTCTCGATGAGATTGCTGATGCTGACAAGCATATCAGAAGCGGCCAGGCAGCAGATGAAGTAGTACATAGGAGAGTGGAGGTTGTGATTTTTTGCAATGGCCACAACCACCAAGATGTTTTCCAACAAGCTGAGAATACACAAGAATAGGAAAACCCCTTTAGGAACTTCGATGTGGATGATGGTGGTCTCGTTGGGTTTCGGTACCAGTATGGTGGGAAGACTGTCATTGACATCGGTCTGTAGGACTGTAAAGTTGATCATTGTGACCTGCGGAGATAAAATACAAGAGGTTAGATAGGGTGGCCAGGCACCTTTCCTTGTTCATGTTCAGAGATATCAAAACAAACCAATTTTTCTGGCATACGTTTCCTGTGGGAGCGCAGATGATGGAGCTGCTTCCACTCTCACTGACTTCATTTAGGAAGTTTTTGCAGCAATACTTTCTCTTAATCTGCAGCTATCATCTGCAGAACTTATTTTCTGCCACGAGAAGTCTTCTAGATTGAATGATATCCAAATGTCATTCAGCTTGGATGACTGAGGACATACAGTGAGTGTAGGATATCATGGACTCGTCCACTGATGGCGCCCAGCAATCACAGTGTAATGATGCAAAGAAGACATCTTTGCTTTACGGAGGGCCCTCTGGTGGGAGGAGATCAAAATAAGATCCTGCTCATCATGTGGTCGTCCTAAAAATATCTGCAAAAGGTGAATATAAAGATATAAAGCTCAGCCTACAGCAGCCATCCTCAATCAGGGTACCGTGGAAGCCTGGGGAAGAGGTTGCTAGGTGTTTGTTGACCAGTGGCTGATGGACCTCCCATCGTATGGTGCCTGCTTAGTTTTGGGGCCAATGCCACTTGACGGAGCCAACAGCATGACTCCAATGATCTTTTCAGCCATCTATGAGGTGGCCTTCTGACCCCCACTGTAAAGGGGGATTTCTTTCCACTAATGGAAGGGGCATTTTCCCACTGACCACCAATGAATTGGTTTTAGCAGGGGTACCCAGAGACCTGACAATTATTAGCAACAATAGAAGGACAAACTTCTCTTTAATCTTCAAATAGCAACTTTTCTGGGGTAGCAAGGAATGGCCAGTATATCTAGGACCCTACAGCAGTCCATATAGCAACCTCTGGCATTTACTGTAGATCCCTTCTGCCACTTGCACAACTAATAGTCCCCAACAAGGTCTGTACTCCCAGTGTCCCAAAAGCTGTCTGCCACCCAGCATCCACAGGTAGATCCTCAGTGAGGGAGATTACAAGACCCTTCTCCAGACCAGGACTTCAGCACAGTGCCCTCCAGCAAACATCAATTAGCAATCTTCTTCAAACCCTGAGCCGGGATTTCACTTATATATAGTTTAGACATTTGATCCTGTGCTTCAGCAGTAATGACCAGTTCTGAATGACAGGTCTCTTTATTGGCATCACCTTCAATAGGAAACCAAAGTGAGTCCTAATTCCACTATGGGCTCCACTTCTTGTCACTATTTTCATCTATAGGTCTCTCAGAGCTCCCTCTACTGGTCATGTTTGGAAGTGCGATTAGCATCCCATATTTTATTTATTTATTCCAGGTACTTATACAGCACCATCAATTTACTCATCACCTTACATATATATATATATATATATATATATATATATATATATATATATATATATATATATATATTACATTCCCATCAGTCCCCGCCCCCGAGGAGCACACAATCTAAGGTCCCTAACCTACATACATACACATACTAGGGCCAATTTGGACAGGATCCAATTATCCTACCAGCATGTCTTTGGAGTGTGGGAGGAAACTGGAGCACCCAGAGGAAACCCACGCAGGCACAGGGAGAACATGCAAACTCCAGTCAGGTGGTGCTGTGGTTGAGATTTGAACCAATGACCTGAGTACTGCCAGGCGGAAGTGCTAACCACTTAGACACTGTCAATCAATAATAAAAGGTGCAGCGCTAAACCCTAAATATATAACATAAATAAAATTACAATAAATATATAAATCAGTGATCTAAAAATCCATGAAAATGTGCAAATAGAAATTAAATAAAGTGCAACACGTGTATTCCCACCGGGAATATTCAAAGTGTCAGAGTGATCACAGCAATAAATCTGTCAAAATCACTCAAATATTATTATTATACAGTATTTATAAAGCCCCCATAGTTCGCTCAGCGCTGTACATTACAGAGGGGGACAGAACATGTGACAGAACAATACCAATACAATGTGATACATGAGGGGATCGAGGGCCCTGATCCTTGGAGCTTACAATCTAGGAGGGAGGGGATGGTGGTACAGGAGGAGATAGCTGTGGGGGATGGAGTGGTAGGAAGAGTGGAGGAGGTCGGCAAGTTAGCAGGGGGTGGGGTAGGCTTCCCTGAAGAGATGGGTTTTCAGGGTGCGCCTAAAGGAGAGGAGAGTAGGTGATAATCTGATGGGTTGGGGCAGGGAGTTCCAGAGGATGGGTGACACCCTGGAGAAGTCCTGGAGGCGGGCATGGGAGGAGGAGACCAGGAAACTAGAGAGAAGGAGGTCTTGTGAGGAGCGGAGTGTGCGTGTTGGGTGGTACTTGGATATTAGGTCGGTGATGTAGTTCGGGGCAGTATGGTGGACGGCTTTGTACGTCAGTGTTAGGATTTTGAGTTTGATCCGTTGGGCAATCGGAAGCCAGTGGAGGGATTGGCAGAGGGAGGGTGGAGGACACTGAGTGGAGGCCAGTGGAGGGATTGGCAGAGAGGGGTGGAGGACACTGAGTGGAGGGATTGGCAGAGAGGGGTGGAGGACACTGAGTGGAGGTCAGTGGAGGGATTGGCAGAGGGGGGTGGAGGACACTGAGTGGAGGCCAGTGGAGGGATTGGCAGAGGGGGGGTGGAGGACACTGAGTGGAGGCCAGTGCAGGGATTGGCAGAGGGGGGTGGAGGACACTGAATGGAGGCCAGTGGAGGGATTGGCAGAGAGGGGCGGAGGACACTGAGTGGAGGCCAGTGGAGGGATTGGCAGAGAGGGGTGGAGGGCACTGAATGGAGGCCAGTGGAGGGATTGGCAGAGAGGGGCGGAGGACACTGAATGGAGGCCAGTGGAGAGATTGGCAGAGAGGGGTGGAGGACACTGAATGGAGGCCAGTGGAGGGATTGGCAGAGAGGGGTGGAGGACACTGAGTGGAGGCCAGTGGAGGGATTGGCAGAGAGGGGTGGAGGACACTGAGTGGAGGCCAGTGGAGAGATTGGCAGAGAGGGGCGGAGGACACTGAATGGAGGCCAGTGGAGGGATTGGCAGAGAGGGGCGGAGGACACTGAATGGAGGCCAGTGGAGGGATTGGCAGAGAGGGGTGTAGGACACTGAGTGGAGGCCAGTGCAGGGATTGGCAGAGAGGGGTGGAGGACACTGAGTGGAGGCCAGTGGAGAGATTGGCAGAGAGGGGCGGAGGACACTGAATGGAGGCCAGTGGAGGGATTGGCAGAGAGGGGTGTAGGACACTGAGTGGAGGCCAGTGCAGGGATTGGCAGAGAGGGGTGGAGGACACTGAGTGGAGGCCAGTGGAGGGATTGGCAGAGGGGGGTGGAGGACACTGAGTGGAGGCCAGTGCAGGGATTGGCAGAGGGGGGTGGAGGACATTGAGTGGAGGCCAGTGGAGGGATTGGCAGAGAGGGGTGGAGGACACTGAATGGAAGCCATTGGAGGGATTGGCAGAGAGGGGTGGAGGACACTGAATGGAGGCCAGTGGAGGGATTGGCAGAGGGGGGTGGAGGACACTGAGTGGAGGCCAGTGGAGGGATTGGCAGAGGGGGGTGGCGGAGATGGAGCGGCTGGAAAGGTGAATGAGTCTGGCAGCCGTATTCAGGATGGACTGAAGCGGGGATAGCCAGCGGTGAGGCAGGCCAGTGAGGAGGGAGTTGCAGTAGTCGAGTCGTGATATGATGAGGGAGTGGATGAGCTGTTTAGTGGTTTCTGGGGTTAGGAACGTGCAGATTTTGGCAATGTTGCGGAGGTGGAGTCTGCATGTTGCAGAGGTGGAGTCTGCATGTTGCGGAGGTGGAGTCTGCATGTTGCGGAGGTGGAGTCTGCATGTTGCGGGGGTGGAGTCTGCATGTTGCGGAGGTGGAGTCTGCATGTTGCGGAGGTGGAGTCTGCATGTTGCGGGGGTGGAGTCTGCATGTTGCGGAGGCGGAGTCTGCATGTTGCGGAGGCGGAGTCTGCATGTTGCGGAGGCGGAGTCTGCATGTTGCGGAGGCGGAGTCTGCATGTTGCGGAGGTGGAGTCTGCACGAGTTTGTTAAAGCTGCTGACAGAGTGTATAGCTCTGGGGAGGCTCCTAATGAGACCGCGGATGGTGTCCTGGGGGATTTCCTCCCAGATCTGGACCAGGGCGTCACTGAGCTCCTGGACAGTCTGAGGTGCAACCTGGCGGCGTCGGATGGACCAAAACATGACATCCCAGAGGGGTTCTATTGGATTTAGGTCAGGTGAGTGTGGGGGCCATTCAATGGTATCAATTCCTTCATCCTCCAGGAACTGCCTGCATACTCTCCCCACATGAGGTCGGGCATTGTCTGCACCAGGAGGAGCCCGGGACCCACGGCACCAGGAGGAACCAAGGACCCACTGCACCAGGAGGAACCCAGGACCCACTGCACCAGGAGGAACCCAGGACCCACCGCACCAGGAGGAACCCAGGACCCACTGCACCAGTGTAGGGTCATACAATGGGTCCAAGGATTTCATCCCCATACCTAATGGCAGTCAGGGTGCCATTGTCTAGCCTGTAGAAGTCTGTGTGTCCCTCCATGGAGATGCCCCCCCAGACCATCACTGACCCACCACCACAACAGTCATGCTGAACCATGTTACAGGCAGCAGAATGTTCTCCACGGCTTCTCCAGACCCTTTCACGTCTGTCACATGTGCTCAGGGGGAACCTGCTCTCATCTGTGAAAAGCACAGGGCGCCAGTGGTGGACCTGCCAATTCTGGGGTTCAATGGCCAATGCCAATCCAGCTCTATGGTGCCGGGCAGGGAGCACAGGGCCCACTAGAGGACGTCGGGCTCTCAGGCCACCCTCATGAAGTCTGTTTCTGATTGGTCAGAGGCATTCACACCAGTGGCCTGCTGGAGGTCATTTTGTAGGGCTCTGGCAGGGCTCATCCTGTTCCTCCTTGCACAAAGGAGCAGATATCGGTCCTGCTGATGGGTTAAGGACCTTCTACGGCCCTGTCCAGCTCTCCTAGAGGAACTGCCCATCTCCTGGAATCTCCTCCATGCTCTTGAGACTGTGCCGGGAGACACAGCAAACCTTCTGGCAATGGCAGGTATTGATGTGCCATCCTGGAGGAGTTGGACTGCCTGTGCAACCTCTGTAGGGTCCAGGTATGGCCTCATACTACCAGTAGTGACACTGACCCTAGCCGAATACAAAACCAGTGAAAAACAGTCAGAAAACATGAGTAGGGAAAAATGTCAGTGGCCTCCACCTGTAAAACCATTCCTGTTTTGGGGGTTGTCTCATTGTTGCCCATCTAATGCACCTGTTGGTAATTTCATGAACACCAAAGCAGCTGAAACTGATTAACAAACCCCTCTGTGACTTACCTGACCAGATCCATATCCCAGGAGTGTCATTGACTTGATGCCAGAATCTGATTACAAAGTCTGCCTTTAATTTTTTTGAGCAGTGTATATATTATGACAGACAGGTGACCTGAGCTTAGACCAGGTCAATGGTACAATGCAACCAGGTCCTTCCATCCAGCCATATACAGTATATACAGTCAGGTCCATAAATATTGGGACATCAACACAACTCTAACATTTTTGGCTCTATACACCACCACAATGGATTTGAAATGAAATGAACAAGATGTGCTTTAACTGCAGACTGTCAGCTTTAATTTGAGGGTATTTACATCCAAATCAGGTGAACGGTGTAGGAATGACAACAGTTTGCATATGTGCCTCCCACTTATTAAGGAACCAAAAGTAATGGGACAGAATAATAATCATAAATCAAACTTTCACTTTTTAATACTTGGTTGTAAATCCTTTGCAGTCAATGACAGCCTGAAGTGTGGAACGCATAGACATCCCCAGACGCTGGGTGTCATCCCTGGTGATGCTCTGCCAGGCCTCTACTGCAACTGTCTTCAGTTCCTGCTTGTTCTTGGGGCATTTTCCCTTCAGTTTTGTCTTCAGCAAGTGAAATGCTCAATCGGATTCAGGTCAGGTGATGGACTTGGCCATCGCAGAACATTCCACTTCTTTGGTGTCTTTTGCAGTCTGCTTTGGGTCATTGTCCATCTGCACTGTGAAGCGTCCAATGAGTTGTGAAGCATTTGGCTGAATATGAGCAGATAATATTCCTGAAACACTTCAGAATTCATCCGGCTGCTTCTGTCAGCAGTCACATCATCAATAAATACAAGAGAACCAGTTCCATTGGCAGCCATACATGCCCACGCCATGACACTACCACCACCATGCTTCACTGATGAGGTGGTATGCTGAGGATCATGAGCAGTTCCTTCTCCATACTCTTCTCTTACCATCACTCTGGTACAAGTTGATGTCGGTCTCATCTGTCCATAGGATGTTGTTCCAGAACTGTGAAGGCTTTTTTAGATGTCGTTTGGCAAACTCTAATCTGGCCTTCCTGTGTTTGAGGCTCACCAATGGTTTCCATCTTGTGGTGAACCCTCTGTATTCACTCTGGTGAAGTCTTCTCTTGATTGGTGACTTTGACACACATACACCTACCTCCTGGAGGGTGTTCTTGATCTGCCAACTGTTGTGAAGGGTGTTTTCTTCACCAGGGAAAGAATTCTTCGGTCATCCACCACAGTTGTTTTCCGTGGTCTTCCGGGTCTTTTGGTGTTGCTGAGCTCACCGGGGCGTTCCTTCTTTTTAAGAATGTTCCAAACAGTTGTTTTGGCCACGCCTAATGTTTTTGCTATCTCTCTGATGGGTTTGTTTTGTTTTTTTCAGCCTAATGATGGCTTCACTGATAGTGACAGCTCTTTGGATCTCATCTTGAGAGTTGACAGCAACAGATTCCAAATGCAAATAGCACACTTGAAATGAACTCTGGACCTTTTATCTGCTCATTGTAATTGGGATAATGAGGAAATAACACACACCTGGCCATGGAACGGCTGAGAAGCCAATTGTCCCATTACTTTTGGTCCCTTAATAAGTGGGAGGCACATATGCAAACTGTTGTAATTCCTACACCGTTCACCTGATTTGGATGTAAATACCCTCAAATTAAAGCTGACAGTCTGCAGTTAAAGCACATCTTGTTTGTTTCATTCCATCCATTGTGGTGGTGTATAGAGCCAAAAATGTTAGAATTGTGTCCATGTCCCAATATTTATGGACCTGACTGTATATGAAAGAAGTGAAAGTCCAGGAGTTGCACCACCTCATGATAATATATTTAGAAAAATATGAAATCTACAGAGTGTTTGCCAAATAAATACTATATTTACATACAAACTGTGTGTATATTATATGGCCAAAGGTATGTGGACACCCCTGCAACTTACTGAGATCAGGTATGCGAAGCCAGCGCCATACAGACATGGATGACCAGTTTGGTGTGAAGGGACTCGAGTGTCCTGTACAAAGCCCTGACCATAACCTAATGAACACCTTTTGGATGAATTGGAATTCCAAGAGACACCCTCCAAAATCTTCTAGAAAGCTTTCCCAGAAGAGTGGAGGATGGTATAGCTACAAGGGGGGGCAACTCAATATTAATAGTCATGGTTTCGAAATACAATATCCTACGAGCTCTAGAGGTGTGATGGGTGGAGGAACTCAAATGTCCTGCACAGAGCCCTGACCTCAACTCTACAGAACACCTTTGGGATGAACTGGAAGGACGATAGTGAGCCAGGTCCAACAGCAGTATCTGACCTCCAAAAATGTTCTTTTGGATGCCAGGGGTTCTAGCCTTCCCCTAGCATTCAAGACTCGTGACAACAATTGTGTAAAGACCCCTTTCAGTTCCAGCATAACTGTTCACAGCTCCATAAAGACATGATCTGACCAGTTTAGTGTGGAGGAACTCGAGTGTCCTGTACAGAGCCCCGACCTCAACCCTACTGAACACCTTTGGGATGAATTAGTACAGCCATTGAGGTCAGGTCTTCTCACCCCACATCAATACCAGATAACAAATGGCTGAATGGGCACAAATTCCCTCAGACACACCACAAAATCTTCTGGAAATTCTTCCCAGAGTAGAGGCTGTTTAGCTTTAAGGGGAATCAACTCCATATTAATGCCCAGAAATCTGAAAAGGGAAGTCTAACAAGCTCTTATAAGTGATGGTCAATAAAGTATAAAGGGCTAATAAAGTGCCATTGAGAGTCATTGGCATTATGAGGTACCAGGTCCAGTACCACCATCAGGACTCACCAGGGTGCAACGCACAAATGAATGTGAAAGCCCAAAGAGCCTTATAAAAACAAGCCAGCAAAAACATTTCACTTGTTTCTCCTGTGACAGGTTCACTGCGGAATTTTGGCAACTGTGACTGATTTGTACTGCAACCTTCTTCATCCAACACTGTTGTTATCTACAAGTATTTATAAAGTACAATACTACTAAACCATCAATCCCATTTGTAGGACCTTTTCCCGGCCACATAACCATTCATGCAAATCGTAGGACCCTTTCCTGGCCACGCAACCATCCAACCAAATTGTAGGACCCTTTCCCGGTCACATAGCCATCCATCCTATTTGTTGGACCCTTTCCTGGCCACGCAACCATCCATCCCATTTGTAGGACCCTTTCCCGGTCACACAACCATCCATCCTATTTGTAGGACCTTTTGCTAGCCACGCAACCATCCATCCCATTTGTAGGACCCTTTCCTGGTCACACAACCATCCATCTTATTTGTAGGACCTTTTCCTGGCCACGCAAACATCCATCCCATTTGTAGGACCCTTTCCTGGTCACACAACCATCCATCCTATTTGTAGGACCTTTTCCTGGCCACACAACCATCCATCCCATTTGTAGGACCCTTTCCTGGTCACACAACCATCCATCCTATTTGTAGGACCCTTTCCCGGTCACACAACCATCCATCCAATTTGTAGGACCCTTTCCCGGTCACACAACCATCCATCCCATTTGTAGGATCCTTTCCCGGTCACACAACCATCCATCATATTTGTAGGACCTTTTCCTGGTCACACAACCATCCATCCTATTTGTAGGACCCTTTCCCGGTCACACAACCATCCATTATATTTGTAGGACCTTTTCCTGGCCACACAACCATCCATCCCATTTGTAGGACCCTTTCCTGGTCAAACAACCATCCATCCTATTTGTAGGACCCTTTCCCGGTCACACAACCATCCATCATATTTGTAGGACCTTTTCCTGGCCACACAACCATCCATCCCATTTGTAGGACCTTTTCCTGGCCACGCAACCATCCTTCCTATTTGTAGGACCCTTTCCCAGTCACACAACCATCCATCCCATTTGTAGGTCAGAAGCCAATCAACCTATTAGCATATTTTTGGATGGGGACTATAGATGAGAAAAAATTGGGAATTTTCATTTTCCATGAAATTGCACCAAAATTTGTGGGATTTCAAATGCACTTTTTGTGATATAAAAGGAGTCCATGGGAAAGGTGAAATGAAGGTGGTTTTCGGTGGCTTTCGGTGGGTTATAAGGGGGCAATGAGCTTTACGTAGCTCCCGAGGGTAACTGAAGCGCCTTTAAACAAATCCCAGATATGGCCAATCATTAGCTTCATTATTTTAGTTTTTTTTTCACAAAAAAGTAAATTAAAGAAATTCACGACAGTAAAGAAAAAAATATCAAATACACTAAAAGGGAAAACACAAATACAAAGAACACTATTAGGGGCTTTTTTTTATAGGTCAATGGAAGTGACTTCCACCAAACATTCACTGGTGGTGAATCAATCACTGTAATTTAAAAACACACACAGCATTCACCTGCAATAAACGGTGAATGTCAGAGTCATTACTTTCTAAATATGCCCCTAAATTAAACTAAACTACTCTAAAAACATCCTCAAAATAAAGAAAAGAGGAGTATTTTTTTTCCAAGTATATTTCTCCTAAGCGGCTCCTTGAGAGTTTTTGCTTTGGAGAAATTTTGCAGTGAAATCAATTTTCCGCCAAAATCACCCTCCTCATCCCTAGTGGTGAGAGGAAACCAGGGACAAACTATCAGGCACCCGGATACCATGGAACCCCCATGCAGATAGTGAGAACTTCACCAAGACTTCAGCAGTGCAACCCAAGAGTGTCATCATGCCACCTCACCAAAGTGCCCCCAGGTGTGTTCAATGAGCGCGTCAACGTCAAGAATGGCTATTTTACCTCTTATGCAGATGAGGATGTCTTGGACGCTAATCCAGTGTTGTATTTTCTTCTGCTCCGTTCCAGCTGATGTCCTGCTCACAGTTGGCGAGGATTTTTATTTGTAGTCCTTTTGATGCCCTTTGTACATTTTGATGACCTTAGAACCTTAATGGTTTTTATAGTTCTGCCTTCTGAGCAATTGCTTGTGAGTAGAGCAGTTTCCCACTGTGCTTCGGACATACCAGGCTGGAGTTCTTCTGCTTGATTAGGCTTTTGGTAGATTAGATGCTCAGGCGTCTCCCGCTGGTAGCAGGTCTCTCTTCCAGCTCTCCCAGGTTGAGCCTCAAGTGGTCTCCGAATGGAGCTCATTCACCTCTTCGTTAACACCGTCCACCACAGCGAAGGATCTGTCTGGTTCCGATGAAGTTAGGACAAAGAATGTGTCTTTTTTTCCTGTGCTTAGTCCTTAAAGGCATCTTCCCAGCCCCTCCTAGCTCCTAGGAGATGGACACACATGACCAGGGAAGCCAGAGGCAGTGATTTGTTATGAAACGTCTTAAAAACCATGCAATGTGCAATCCACCACCCTTTAATTAAAAACAAGAAGCTTTTCAGAAGCTATAGATACATAAAATATGAACTCGTTTCATAATGGCTATTTATGGATCACATCTCTGAGCACATGTTGGTATACTATGTACAGTGAAGAACCCTCCGGTCAATGGGTTTACTTAATGGCCCAATCACATGCAGGGCCACGGTGCACTAAAAGTGCATGAAACCTACCATCATAATCTATGGAGCTCTTCACATTGGCAGTTTGTTGCCTTTTTTAAAATTCCCTTTTCTGCAGCTTTTGTGTATTTTGATCAAAATTAATGGTACATTTTAGTCAATAGCAAGACATGGAAAACCACTCAAAATGCACTAAAATGCAATATGGACCTTGATTTGTGCATTTTTCAGGTCACATGTCCATATTTCCTTCCCGGGAAGGAAATTGTATATCCTAGTAAATCTGGTGTGTAGAGAGGAGATGAACCTACAAAAGAAGAGCATGGATATGGACAGTGGAAGAGGGGAAAGAGGCAGCCAGGAAGCGGGTGGACAATCCACGTTCAAAGTGGAACTATATATAAAGCTTTTATAAAAAGCTCTATATAAACAAAGTAAGGCGCTACCACATTTTCCTGTATTATGACATTGACCTAAATATAAAGAACAGAAAGTCCACAAAATAAATATAAAAGTCCAAACTGTGGTCCTGGAGCCAGAATGCTTGCTTTTAGCCAGCCGCTGGGGCACTATTTCTTCCACTGATACCAACACTATGGTAATATTCTCCAGAGACACCAATGAAGGGGCACAATTTCTCCCAATGACACCAACAACGGGGCCCATTGACATCGATGATGGGGCACAAATCCTCCCAATGACACAATGGGGCACTATTCCTCCCACTGACACCAAAGACGGGGTATTTTTTACCACTGACATTGAAATCTTTTTTTACTCCCAATGGCCACAAACATGCCCCCCTAAAAACTGAAGGCCAGTAAACTGGCCCTTTGTTTAGAAAGTTTGGAGACCCCTGGTGTAACCCAACACCAAATAGCATATTTCAAATGTTGCCTCTTCTGTTCCCATTTGTAGGACCCTTTCCCAGTCACACAACCATCCATCCTATTTATAGGACCCTTTCCCGATCACACAACCATCCATCCCATTTGTAGGACCCTTTCCCAGTCACACAACTATCCATCCCATTTGTAGGACCCTTTCCCGGTCACACAACCATCCATCCCATTTGTGGGACCCTTTCCCAGTCACACAACCATCCATCCCATTTGTAGGACCCTTTCTTGGTCACACAACCATCCATCCCATTGGTAGGACCCTTTCCCGATCACACAACCATCCATCCCATTTGTAGGACACTTTCCCGATCACACAACTATCCATCCCATTGGTAGGACCCTTTCCCGATCACACAACCATCCATCCTATTTGTAGGACACTTTCCCAGTCACACAACCATCCATCCCATTTGTAGGACCCTTTCCCAGTCACACAACCATCCATCCCATTTGTAGGACCCTTTCCCGGGTCACACAACCATCCATCCCATTTGTAGGACCCTTTCCCAGTCACACAACCATCCATCCCATTTGTAGGACCCTTTCTTGGTCACACAACCATCCATCCCATTGGTAGGACCCTTTCCCGATCACACAACTATCCATCCCATTTGTAGGACCCTTTCCCAGTCACACAACCATCCATCCCATTTGTAGGACCCTTTCCCGATCATACAACCATCCATCCCATTTGTAGGACCCTTTCCCAGTCACACAACCATCCATCCCATTTGTAGGGCCCTTTCCCAGTCACACAACTATCCATCCCATTTGTAGGACCCTTTCCTGGTCACACAACCATCCATCCCATTTGTAGGACCCTTTCTTGGTCACACAACCATCCATCCCATTGGTAGGACCCTTTCCCGATCACACAACCATCCATCCCATTTGTAGGACACTTTCCCAGTCACACAACCATCCATCCCATTTGTAGGACCCTTTCCCAGTCACACAACCATCCATCCCATTTGTAGGACCCTTTCCCGGGTCACACAACCATCCATCCCATTTGTAGGACCCTTTCCCAGTCACACAACCATCCATCCCATTTGTAAGACCCTTTCCAGGGTCACACAACCATCCATCTCATTTGTAGGACCCTTTCTTGGTCACACAACCATCCATCCCATTGGTAGGACCCTTTCCCGATCACACAACAATCCATCCCATTTGTAGGACACTTTCCCAGTCACACAACCATCCATCCCATTTGTAGGACCCTTTCCCAGTCACACAACCATCCATCCCATTTGTAGGACCCTTTCCCGGGTCACACAACCATCCATCCCATTTGTAGGACCCTTTCCCAGTCACACAACCATCCATCCCATTTGTAGGACCCTTTCCCGGGTCACACAACCATCCATCCCATTTGTAGGACCCTTTCTTGGTCACACAACCATCCATCCCATTGGTAGGACCCTTTCCCGATCATACAACCATCCATCCCATTTGTAGGACCCTTTCCCAGTCACACAACCATCCATCCCATTTGTAGGACCCTTTCCCAGTCACACAACCATCCATCCCATTTGTAGGACCCTTTCCCGGTCACACAACCATCCATCCCATTTGTAGGACCCTTTCTTGGTCACACAACCATCCATCCCATTGGTAGGACCCTTTCCCGATCACACAACTATCCATCCCATTTGTAGGACCCTTTCCCAGTCACACAACCATCCATCCCATTTGTAGGACCCTTTCCCAGTCACACAACCATCCATCCCATTTGTAGGACCCTTTCCCAGTCACACAACCATCCATCCCATTTGTAGGACCCTTTCTTGGTCACACAACCATCCATCCCATTTGTAGGACCCTTTCCCAGTCACACAACCATCCATCCCATTTGTAGGACCCTTTCTTGGTCACACAACCATCCATCCCATTTGTAGGACCCTTTCCCGGGTCACACAACCATCCATCCCATTTGTAGGACCCTTTCCCAGTCACACAACCATCCATCCCATTTGTAGGACCCTTTCCCGGGTCACACAACCATCCATCCCATTTGTAGGACCCTTTCCCAGTCACACAACCATCCATCCCATTTGTAGGACCCTTTCCCGGGTCACACAACCAGCTGGGTCTGAAGCCAATCAACCTATCAGCATATTTTTGAATGGTGCGTGTAATAATGTGATAGGATTTGCAGTTTGCAGATCTCTGTTCCTGTGGTGTCACGTCACATCTGGTCCTAGACTTCCAGCAATTGGAAGTCCCCTACAGGCAGCATTGCTGGTGAGCATGGACTTATTGTCATCTGCAGCCTAATTATTTCATTGTGTATTGTATGTCTTCATCTGTTTTCTCAATAGATTCACCCCATCCTGTTTTGTTAGTAAAGCTTCAAGATTACATTTAGTCCGGTTTATGGCAGAATAGGAGGGATTAGCTGCATGGATGGAATTTTGTCTTTTTTCAGCCAGACTAACTATGTAACGATGCATGTGGAGTTACACCCAGGGAAACGCGTAGGGGGACAGAGCAAATGTTTTACCTTTCACTTCTGTTTTATACTGAATGTGTTGTATTACAAGGTGAGGGTTCACATACTTTACGATGAAATGGGCGTGGTCAGTTTTATTAATATTACAACACGACTAACAATTCAATATTATATCATTTTTGATTTATTTGTATCATTTTTGAACCAAACCAGAGATTTTCTTTTTCCTTTTGTTTCTTGCAGAGAACGTGTTTTTTTTTCTTTTACGTTTTCTTGGTATATTTATGGTAAATTTCTATGTTTAGAACTAAAATGCAAAATAAAAATGTAGAAACGTGTAGAATAATAATTGTTGCAGGATTTCTGTTCACATTTTTCAGTAGCTTGTGATTGGCCTGCACAGAACTAGACGTAACTTTATCAGATGATAACGGATTCAGAACTGACATTTAGCATAATTCTTTAAACTTTAATGTAATTACAGGAAATGGAATCGTTTTCCTCATACAGATGCAGGTCACACATTTTGCATTTGAAATGATTTGTTTGAAATATAGAAAAGGTCAGACAACAAAAGAAGACTGAATTGCTGAAAAGAACTGAAGAGAATTCTAAAGGATTCAGGATTTCAGTTCGGAAGAACCCCGATCTGTAAACTTACATCACATGGCCTTTGTTGGGCATTGGTGCCAAAAGCACAAGTCCTTGCCCCGCTCTTCCCTTGCTAGAACACTGACCCTCCTTTTGGGGGTGTACCCTCCGCCATATTGTGCCCACTCCATGCCAGAGGCTTCCACATTCTCAGCCATTGACCTTTATGTCCCCAAGAAAGGAATGTCCACACATGAACAGGGTTGCTGCAATTGGTGAAATGGCACAACAGTCACATAACTTTGACATATTGTCTGGGGTCACTTTACAGTACATAGTGAATCACATGTAGTGGACAGTCCACAGTAGTCACATGTGAAAGCATTGTGCAGCACTTTAAAGCAGTCATCTTCCCTCTGACACTCGCCCTCCATTCAGGGTCTTTAGTACTCACTGGAATGAAAACACTGTTGTCACCCCCTCCATAGGTACACCTCTCCGGGGACCCTCCAGGGAATAGCCTCACTTATACTTACCTGCTCTATAACGGTTTTGCACAGAGCAGTCTCAATCCTCGGGTCCCCTGCCAGCGCTTTTGGCTCCTCCCCTTTTCTGAGTGCTCCCAGAGAAAACTGCTTGCTCGGGGGGCACTGGTGTGTGCTCGCTCCTGAGCCACCTCTGTGTGTCTATAGGACACCTCACTGGCAGTGATTGACAGCAGCGGGAGCCAATGAGGAGGGAGAGACCCAGGAGAACTGCTGCTCTCATGCACATTGCTGGATTGAGATTGAGCTTGGGTAAGTATTAGGGGGGCTGAGGGGGGAGCTGCACACTGAAGGTTTTTCACAGATTGCATGAAGGCAACAAACCTTCAGCCTTCAGCACCACTTTCACAACCCATCCTGGTCTCCACCTCCGAAAAGGGTCAGGAAATCCACAGCTGGCTCTATCCAGGGCTTCCATGTGCTGGACACATCTGTCCCGGTGTGGGGTGTTCGGCTTCCATGTGCTGGACACATCTGGCCCGGTGTGGGGTGTTCGGCTTCCATGTGCTGGACACATCTGGCCCGGTGTGGGGTGTTCGGCTTCCATGTGCTGGACACATCTGGCCCGGTGTGGGGTGTTCGGCTTCCATGTGCTGGACACATCTGGCCCGGTGTGGGGTGTTCGGCTTCCATGTGCTGGACACATCTGCCCTTATGTGGGGTGTTCGGCTTCCATGTGCTGGACACATCTGGCCCGGTGTGGGGTGTTCGGCTTCCATGTGCTGGACACATCTGCCCTTGTGTGGGGTATTCGGCTTCCATGTGCTGGACACATCTGCCCTTGTGTGGGGTGTTCGGCTTCCATGTGCTGGACACATCTGCCCTTGTGTGGGGTGTTCGGCTTCCATGTGCTGGACACATCTGGCCCGGTGTGGGGTGTTCGGCTTCCATGTGCTGGACACATCTGGCCCGGTGTGGGGTGTTCGGCTTCCATGTGCTGGACACATCTGGCCCGGTGTGGGGTGTTCGGCTTCCATGTGCTGGACACATCTGGCCCGGTGTGGGGTGTTTGGCTTCCATGTGCTGGACACATCTGCCCTTGTGTGGGGTGTTCGGCTTCCATGTGCTGGACACATCTGGCCCGGTGTGGGGTGTTCGGCTTCCATGTGCTGGACACATCTGCCCTTGTGTGGGGTATTCGGCTTCCATGTGCTGGACACATCTGCCCTTGTGTGGGGTATTCGGCTTCCATGTGCTGGACACATCTGCCCTTGTGTGGGGTGTTCGGCTTCCATGTGCTGGACACATCTGCCCTTGTGTGGGGTATTCGGCTTCCATGTGCTGGACACATCTGGCCCGGTGTGGGGTGTTCGGCTTCCATGTGCTGGACACATCTGCCCTTGTGTGGGGTATTCGGCTTCCATGTGCTGGACACATCTGCCCTTGTGTGGGGTATTCGGCTTCCATGTGCTGGACACATCTGCCCTTGTGTGGGGTGTTCGGCTTCCATGTGCTGGACACATCTGGCCCGGTGTGGGGTGTTCGGCTTCCATGTGCTGGACACATCTGGCCCGGTGTGGGGTATTCGGCTTCCATGTGCTGGACACATCTGCCCTTGTGTGGGGTGTTCGGCTTCCATGTGCTGGACACATCTGGCCCGGTGTGGGGTGTTCGGCTTCCATGTGCTGGACACATCTGGCCCGGTGTGGGGTGTTCGGCTTCCATGTGCTGGACACATCTGGCCCGGTGTGGGGTGTTCGGCTTCCATGTGCTGGACACATCTGGCCCGGTGTGGGGTATTCGGCTTCCATGTGCTGGACACATCTGGCCCGGTGTGGGGTATTCGGCTTCCATGTGCTGGACACATCTGCCCTTGTGTGGGGTATTCGGCTTCCATGTGCTGGACACATCTGCCCTTGTGTGGGGTATTCGGCTTCCATGTGCTGGACACATCTGGCCCGGTGTGGGGTGTTCGGCTTCCATGTGCTGGACACATCTGGCCCGGTGTGGGGTATTCGGCTTCCATGTGCTGGACACATCTGGCCCAGTGTGGGGTATTCGGCTTCCATGTGCTGGACACATCTGCCCTTGTGTGGGGTATTCGCCTTCCATGTGCTGGACACATCTGCCCTTGTGTGGGGTATTCGGCTTCCATGTGCTGGACACATCTGGCCCGGTGTGGGGTGTTCGGCTTCCATGTGCTGGACACATCTGGCCCGGTGTGGGGTATTCGGCTTCCATGTGCTGGACACATCTGGCCCGGTGTGGGGTATTCGGCTTCCATGTGCTGGACACATCTGCCCTTGTGTGGGGTATTCGGCTTCCATGTGCTGGACACATCTGCCCTTGTGTGGGGTATTCGGCTTCCATGTGCTGGACACATCTGCCCTTGTGTGGGGTATTCGGCTTCCATGTGCTGGACACATCTGGCCCGGTGTGGGGTGTTCGGCTTCCATGTGCTGGACACATCTGGCCCGGTGTGGGGTATTCGGCTTCCATGTGCTGGACACATCTGGCCCGGTGTGGGGTATTCGGCTTCCATGTGCTGGACACATCTGCCCTTGTGTGGGGTATTCAGCTTCCATGTGCTGGACACATCTGTCCCGGTGTGGGGTGTTCGGCTTCCATGTGCTGGACACATCTGGCCCGGTGTGGGGTGTTCGGCTTCCATGTGCTGGACACATCTGGCCCGGTGTGGGGTGTTCGGCTTCCATGTGCTGGACACATCTGCCCTTGTGTGGGGTATTCGGCTTCCATGTGCTGGACACATCTGCCCTTGTGTGGGGTATTCGGCTTCCATGTGCTGGACACATCTGCCCTTGTGTGGGGTATTCGGCTTCCATGTGCTGGACACATCTGCCCTTGTGTGGGGTATTCGGCTTCCATGTGCTGGACACATCTGCCCTTGTGTGGGGTGTTCGGCTTCCATGTGCTGGACACATCTGGCCCGGTGTGGGGTGTTCGGCTTCCATGTGCTGGACACATCTGCCCTTGTGTGGGGTGTTCGGCTTCCATGTGCTGGACACATCTGGCCCGGTGTGGGGTGTTCGGCTTCCATGTGCTGGACACATCTGCCCTTGTGTGGGGTGTTCGGCTTCCATGTGCTGGACACATCTGCCCTTGTGTGGGGTATTCGGCTTCCATGCCTCAACTATACTAAGGCTTCCCACAACCTGAGCCTTTCTCAGGTGTTCCCTTTTGGTTTTCTAAAAATACGACTGAAAATGTTTTGTTATATCTGGACAATAAGTGTACAAAATATCTGCTGATTTTGCCAGAAATCTTGTGAATGGATAACCTCCCGCGCTGTCTGTCTGTACACAAGGAGGGGTGATGGAAATTGGGGGGAGGGGGTTGTGTTTTTTTCATAATCCATCACAAATGAAGTAGGCGGGGCTGACAACACATGCTTAGAAATCCAGAGCTGTGTTGTCGTGTCACAAAGGACAGTAGAAGAACGTTATATTTCTGCCACATCAACAGGTATTTTTCGGGACTTGCAGCGCTTTTCAAGGAATCCATTTATATTTTGCATTGATATGCTTCCATTATGGGTGGGGTATTTATACCAGCATGAGCACATCTTTCACTGGTTACATGCTGATCACAGTCCACGTTACCAGCAGAGAAGAGTGTGTGATTCAACTCCGATGAGCAGGAACAAGGAGGGGAGGTTGCTCACAAGTTTTTCCATGTTTGGCTTTGGGGGACATCCAGTGACATAGATCGGCTATATTTGTCGGGGCAATAAATGAAGCTATTGTAACAAAGGACGAAAATATCACATCTGATGCTTCACATGGGTGAGAAGATTTTAACTACTTGAAAACCTCTACACCACAACAAGGAGGCTGAGCTCAGAGCTTGTCAATGACCCCCCTTCCCATGTAAGAGACTCGGGGCTTTTTCCGATATGCAATACGCCGTAGTGGTCACTCCATGTGTCCCATAGGATTGCCCTTCTCTGTGAAGGGATGGACCCGAGGAAATATGGCGGGCTAAATTTCTATATCATCTTGGTGAAGGCCCACACTTCTCCAGCCGGGGTCATTCATCCTCTAAATTAAAAATTTTTTGAAAGAGATTCTAAACATATTCATCACATCTTCATCCTTCTCAAAATGTACGCCCAGAAATTGGCTGAAAAAAGTATCAGATGGGAGCCTAATAGCATGCAACTTCTCTGAAAGACCCAGAGGGGAGCACCTCTTCCATTGCTACCAGAGAACTCTAGTTCCTGTGGCATGGCCCTTCATGTCTCCAGGCCTTGGATCCTTCCAGCTGTTCACCACTGTTACCAGGGCATTGTATCCCTCCAGCTGTTCGCCAGTGTTACCAGGGCATTGTATCCCTCCAGCTGTTCGCCAGTGTTACCAGGGCATTGTATCCCTCCAGCTGTTCGCCTGTTTTACCAGGGCCTTGGATCCTTCCAGAAGTTTGCCTGTGTTACCAGGGCCTTGGATCCTTCCAGAAGTTTGCCTGTGTTACCAGGGCCTTGGATCCTTCCAGCTGTTTGCCTGTTTTACCAGGGCCTTGGATCCTTCCAGCTGTTTGCCTGTGTTACCAGGGCCTTGGATCCTTCCAGCTGTTTGCCTGTATTACCAGGGCCTTGGATCCTTCCAGCTGTTCACCAGTGTTACCAGGGCCTTGGATCCTTCCAGCAGTTTGCCTGTGTTACCAGGGCCTTGGATCCTTCCAGCTGTTCACCAGTGTTACCAGGGCCTTGGATCCTTCCAGCAGTTTGCCTGTGTTACCAGGGCCTTGGATCCTTCCAGCAGTTTGCCTGTGTTACCAGGGCCTTGGATCCTTCCAGCAGTTTGCCTGTGTTACCAGGGCCTTGGATCCTTCCAGAAGTTTGCCTGTGTTACCAGGGCCTTGGATCCTTCCAGCTGTTTGCCTGTGTTACCAGGGCCTTGGATCCTTCCAGCTGTTCGCCACTGTTACCAGGGCCTTGGATCCTTCTAGCTGTTTGCCTGTGTTACCAGGGCCTTGGATCCTTCTAGCTGTTTGCCTGTGTTCCCAGGGCCTTGGATCCTTCCAGAAGTTTGCCTGTGTTACCAGGGCCTTGGATCCTTCCAGCTGTTTGCCTGTGTTACCAGGGCCTTGGATCCTTCCAGCTGTTTGCCTGTGTTACCAGGGCCTTGGATCCTTCCAGATGTTTGCCTGTGTTACCAGGGCCTTGGATCCTTCTAGCTGTTTGCCTGTGTTCCCAGGGCCTTGGATCCTTCCAGAAGTTTGCCTGTGTTACCAGGGCCTTGGATCCTTCCAGAAGTTTGCCTGTGTTACCAGGGCCTTGGATCCTTCCAGAAGTTTGCCTGTGTTACCAGGGCCTTGGATCCTTCCAGAAGTTTGCCTGTGTTCCCAGGGCCTTGGATCCTTCTAGCTGTTTGCCTGTGTTCCCAGGGCCTTGGATCCTTCCAGCTGTTTGCCTGTGTTACCAGGGCCTTGGATCCTTCCAGCTGTTTGCCTGTGTTACCAGGGCCTTGGATCCTTCCAGCTGTTTGCCTGTGTTACCAGGGCCTTGGATCCTTCCAGATGTTTGCCTGTGTTACCAGGGCCTTGGATCCTTCTAGCTGTTTGCCTGTGTTCCCAGGGCCTTGGATCCTTCCAGAAGTTTGCCTGTGTTACCAGGGCCTTGGATCCTTCCAGAAGTTTGCCTGTGTTACCAGGGCCTTGGATCCTTCCAGATGTTTGCCTGTGTTACCAGGGCCTTGGATCCTTCCAGAAGTTTGCCTGTGTTACCAGGGCCTTGGATCCTTCCAGAAGTTTGCCTGTGTTACCAGGGCCTTGGATCCTTCCAGCTGTTTGCCTGTGTTACCAGGGCCTTGGATCCTTCCAGATGTTTGCCTGTGTTACCAGGGCCTTGGATCCTTCCAGCTGTTCACCAGTGTTACCAGGGCCTTGGATCCTTCTAGCTGTTTGCCTGTGTTACCAGGGCCTTGGATCCTTCCAGATGTTTGCCTGTGTTACCAGGGCCTTGGATCCTTCCAGAAGTTTGCCTGTGTTACCAGGGAAGCGTTCTGGGAAGCAGTGATTTGGTGGCCTTGTATGTTTCTGCTTTCTACTTCTATAAGGCCTGGTTCACACGGCCTTCAGCTTGTAGAAGAGCATTGTGAGCAGCAAGTGTTGGCGAGGCATTTTCAGGGCTTTCAGCAAGCTTTCTTGAAGTTTTTAACGTACCATTCAGCCCCAGTTTGTAAATTTTGAACACCGATCCTAATGGGAGTGTTGATGGCCTCTTTATGTGAGCTGCTAGCAGGCTTCATCAGGCTTTCAACATGCTTCAAGAAGTTCTGAAGCCTGTTAGCAGCTTCCTTAACCCCTTCATGCCTAAGGGTAAAACTAATCTTGGGCAGCACAGTGGCTAAATGGTTAGCACTTCCGCCTGGCAGCACTGAGGGCATCGGTTCAAATCCCAACCAGGCACCACCTGCCTGGAGTCTGCATGTTCTCCCTGTGCCTGCGTGGGTTTCCTCTGGGTACTCCAGTTTCCTCCCACATTCCAAAGACATGCTGGTGGGTGGATTGGCTCCTGTCTAAATTGGCCCTCCTATGTGTATGTATGAATGTGAGTTAGGGACCTTAGATTGTACGCTCCTCGGGGGCGGGGACTGATGTGAATGTACAGTATGTATGTAAAGTGCTGCGTAAATTGGCGGCGCTATAGAAGTACCTGAAATTACTTCATCTTAATGCCCAAGTAAAATTTTGCAACTTTGACACACGTTAGTAAATCCATCCATATCCCATATAATCAGCTACTTTGTACTTCCAGGTGAATTTTGTTTATTTCAGGACAAATGGAAAGATGAATGTGTCCCGAAATAAACATAATTCACCTGGAAGTACAAAGTGAACACGAATGGATATCTCCTGATTTTCTTTTTCAATTAACAATCAAATGGAAAACTGGCCCAAATTAGTAAAAACAAAATATTTTTTTTTTTAAGTTTAGCTGTGTTTTTGTTACTACTGAAAGTTACCACCAAAGAACAACCCAGAATACATTCTCCGGCTCGTGACGATCGCAGCGATACCACATATGTGTTTGTTATGTGTTGTTTGTACCCGGAATACGGCCCAGAAACAAGTTAACATTTTGCTTTTTCCTTTTTTTTTACCCTACTTAACACACTGACACTAAAAAAAAATAAAAAGTAAAAATCCTGACCTTTGACCCTGATCCTGATCCTGACCCACACACTAACCTTGGCACTGAACTAGATCAAACCTTCATCTAAGTATTTTATTTATTTCTTTAAATGTTTTTTTCTCTTTGCGAGGAGATAGAGATACAATGTATCCTCCATTCAGAGAGAAAGAAAACAAGGGGGCGGACTTCACAGTGACTGATCACTGTGGTAGCCAATCAGAGGCTATCACAGCGACCAGGTGACCTAGAATGGGGTGTTCGTAGTACAGGATTGTTAGTACGGGGCCCGGGGCTCTCAGTGACACCCCGGTCTTTGCGCTGGGAGCGTGCCGCGTTAAAAAAAAAAAAAAAAAGCAAATATGCGGCCCCACGGAAAAAAGCCCAGTTCTGTGAAACAGCATATTTGTGCAGGGCTGCTGTTAGAAACCACGGGGGGCCCAACTCCAATACCCCCAACCCAATACAACCAACCTGACAGGGCCCCCTCAACACGAAAAAAACACAGGTTACTATGCTTCAGGTATGAACACAGTGAGTGATCAGTACCGATCACTCATTGTACTCATTCAAGTAGGAAAGGGGTTGGTAAATGTGACATTCACAGGACCCTTCTCACATTCTTCGTGTTGAAGGATCCTACTATGTGCCTGCAGCTGCCAATGGGAAGGAGAGGAGGGAAGCCGGCAGCCTTGTGGGGGTGGGGGCACTCAGGAGGGCAATTACTGGAACCGATCCCCTGTAGGGCTCTCTATGCAGCACACAGGGGGGCAATTACTGGAACCGATCCCCTGTATGGCTCTCTATGCAGCACACAGAGGGGCAATTACTGGAACCGATCACCTGTAGGGCTCTCTATGCAGCACACAGAGGGGCAATTACTGGAACCGATCCCCTGTATGGCTCTCTATGCAGCACACGGGGGCAATTACTGGAACCGATCCCCTGTAGGGCTCTCTATGCAGCACACAGGGGGGCAATTACTGGAACCGATCCCCTGTATGGCTCTCTATGCAGCACACGGGGGGCAATTACTGGAACCGATCCCCTGTATGGCTCTCTATGCAGCACACAGGGGGGCAATTACTGGAACCGATCCCCTGTAGGGCTCTCTATGCAACACACAGGGGGGCAATTACTGGAACCGATCCCCTGTAGGGCTCTCTATGCAGCACTCAGGAGGGCAATTACTGGAACCGATCCCCTGTAGGGCTCTCTATGCAGCACACAGGGGGGCAATTACTGGAACCGATCCCCTGTAGGGCTCTCTATGCAGCACTCAGGAGGGCAATTACTGGAACCGATCCCCTGTAGGGCTCTCTATGCAGCACACAGGGGGGCAATTACTGGAACCGATCCCCTGTAGGGCTCTCTATGCAGCACTCAGGAAGGCAATTACTGGAACCGATCCCCTGTAGGGCTCTCTATGCAGCACTCAGGAGGGCAATTACTGGAACCGATCCCCTGTATGGCTCTCTATGCAGCACACAGGGGGGCAATTACTGGAACCGATCCCCTGTAGGGCTCTCTATGCAGCACACAGGGGGCAATTACTGGAACCGATCCCCTGTAGGGCTCTCTATGCAGCACTCAGGAGGGCAATTACTGGAACCAATCCCCTGTATGCCTCTCTATGCAGCAGCTGAATGCCAGCGGGAGGGAGAGGAGGAGAAGCCGGCTTTCAGCCACTGCATAGAGAGCCATACAGGGGATCGGTTCCAGCAATTGCCATCGTGCCTTGCCGATCATCTCCCTGCCCACATCAGATTCGCCCAGCTGCCTGGGCCCCCCTGCGGACCTGGGCCCCGTTCAGAAGGACTGGTGGTACCCCCTTATCCACGGCCCTGTATTTGTGTGACGTGGGCACCAAAGGGTTGAAGTGGCCATCAGCACCCCCATTAGGATTGGTGACCAACATTTACAAGCTGAGGCTGACGGGGACATTAAAGGCTTCAAGAAAGCTCTACAAATGCCAACGCGGGCTGTTCTCACTGTCCCTTTACCAGCTGAAGCCCGTGTGGACCGACCATTAAAAATCCCTTTTTCCCCTTTTTTCTTAAAGGGGATGGTTTGTTCCAAGAAAAAAACCATAAATCCAGAGAAAGAAACAAATGACTATGTCACGGTCTTCATGGTCTTCACGGTCATTTGCTCACCCACCATGGACATCCCGTGTTGTGTCATTACATAAAAATTGTTATGGTAAACATGGAAACTATCATGTGATTTTATGGAGGTTCTCCGGAAGAAGGAATCGGATTCCATACAGAGGGTTAGACATTTGTATGTTGTAAGAACAGCAATTCCTTCAAATCTCCGAAATTGTACAGCTGAGCAATAAAGAATAATGGGGAAAATGAAGATTCTGGTGCCGAAACCCAAACCGAAAATTCAGAATGCATGAGACCGAAAACCGAACTGAAACTGAAATGTCTGCGTATGTGGGGGTGGGGGGTGGGGGTTTTCCAATGGTTTTTTTGTATTTTTTTCTACTTTCATGTATATATATATATTTTTTTTGTTAACTTATGATTTTATTGCTATCACATAGGAGACCAATAGTCCCCTATGTGATAGCATATGAGTGACAGGTCCTCTTTGTAGGGGGGAGGGGGTGGGGAGAGGGGCAGTGTATACAGAGAGGCTCCCTCATTGGCTGCCACTATATGTCAGCGCTGATTTTTAAATGCAATTTCCGGCTTTTTTTTTCTTCTCTATAGCTCACAGAATTAGCTGTCACTTTCCCCGAGCTGAAGGAAACTTTGTCTCTTTTATCTCAGGAAACAAACTAAAAGAAAACATTGTTTCTTTTAACTCTGGGAAAGAAACTAAAATGAAACGTTCTTTTAACTCGGGGAAATAAAAGGAAACATTGTTTCTTTTAGCTCCGGGGAAAGTGACAGCTGATTCTCTGAGCTATAGTGAAGGAAAAAAAAGCTGGCAATTACATTTAAAAACCGGCACCAACTTCTAGTGACAGCCAATCACTGTACACACGGCTCCTCTCCTGGCCCCCCCCCTCACATCTGCAGGACACAGTCCCCTGTATCGGCACCTGTATCGGCTACATTTTTCCTATCAGCAGAATGTCGGTTGGGCTATTTTGTGCCGATATGTTTCGGTCCATCCCTAATAAAGAACACCATAGACTTGTACAGACACCGAAGAAACCGCGCACGGCGGGAATTCCACCGCAGAACTGACAACAAACACGGCTCGTTGTGAAAGTGGAAAACATTTTCAGATCCTTTCAAAGACATCAAATCCCATAAATAAGTCGTATTCCAGATTGGGGGCGTTCTGTAAATCTGGGGGTTTCAGTACATGTTCATTTATAGACAGTTTGAGTCATTTCTGCATTGTTTCCGTCTCCTCGACAGCTTTGTGATGTTTTGGATGCGATTGCTTCGCCTCAACCTCACCGCACATTCGCTGACGAACAGACGGAATACTGTTGGGGCCTCAGACACTCCCCATGAAAGCCGCTATTCGGTGTTCAGGAATATGAAAAGTGACGGAGAATTCGGATCTCTTTTGGTTTTTTCATTATTTATTAAGTGATGAAGAAACCCCCAAAAAATGACAATGTGAACTTGTTCCCCTTCTAGATAAAAAGCTGAACTCCCACTTTAGGACACAAATGAAATCCGTTCTTTATTCATTGTTACTTTTAATGCAAACCGTGTAAAAACCCGACCAACGGAAAACGGGGGAATTCAGATCTGGAGGGGAGGGGTGACGTGGAAGACACCACCGTTCTCTGCCGCTCTGCTGGGATCCAGAAGGAAAACGATACGATGACACGGACTACAGACTCAGATGTGACAACCTTCACAGAACCGTCATCCCCAAACCCGATACAGACTCTTCTACATGATATTGTCCCCGCCCCCCAGGTATATACCCTATATTGCCCCAAGTATTGTCCCCGCCCCCCGTATATACCCTATATTGTCCCAAGTATTGTCCCCGCCCCCCAGTATACACACTATATTGCCCCAAGTATTGTCCCCGCCCCCGTATATACACTATATTGCCCCAAGTATTGTCCCCGCCCCCCCGTATATACACTATATTGTCCCAAGTATTGTCCCCGCCCCCCCCGTATATACACTATATTGTCCCAAGTCTTGTCCCTGCCCCCCCCCCCCCGTATATACACTACATTGCCCCAACTATTGGTCGCCCGGCCTTTCCTCCCACATGACCTTTAATGGCCCCCCAGTTTTAGTCCGTAGGGGTCAATGTTGAGTTGGCCCCGCCCCTTTCCACACACATAACTTTTAATGGCCTCCCGGTCTTAGTCCGTAGGGTTCAATATTGAGTTGGCCCCGCCCTTTCCACACACATGACCTGTAATGGCCCCCCAGTCTTAGTCCGTAGGGTTCAATATTGAGTTGGCCCCGCCCTTTGCCTCTTCTGGGAAGGCCGTCCACAAGGTTTAGGAGGGTGTCTATGGGAAGGTTGGACCATTCTTCCAGAAGCACATTTGTCAGGTCAGGCACTGATGTCGGGGGAGGAGGCCTGGCTCGCAGTCTCCGCTCTAATTCATCCCAAAGGTGTTCTATGGGGTTGAGGTCAGGACTCTGTGCAGGACAGTCAAGTTCCTCCACCCCAAACTGGCTCCTCCATGTCTTTATGGACCTTGCTTTGTGCACTGGGGGGCAGTCATGTTGGAACAGGAAGGGGCCATCCCCAAACTCCTCCCACAAAGTTGGAGGCATGAAATTGTCCAAAATGTCGCCTTAAGAGTTCCCTTCACTGGAACTAGGGGGCCAAGCCCAACCCCTGAGGAACAACCCCACACCATAATCCCCCCTCCACCAAACTTTACACTTGGCACAATGCAGTCAGGCAAGTACCGTTCTCTGGGCAACCACCAAACCCAGACACATCCATCGGATTGCCAGAGAAGTGTAATTAGTCACTCCAGAGAACAGGTCTCCTCTGCTCTAGAGTCCAGTGGCGGCGTGCTTTACACCACGGCATCCGACGCTTTGCATTGCACTTGGTGATGGAAGGCTTGGATGCAGCTGCTCGGCCATGGAAACCCATTCCATGAAGCTCTCTACGCACTGTTGTTGGGCTCATCTGAAGGCCACACCAAGTTTGGAGGTCTTTAGCTATTGACTCTGCAGACAGTTGGCGACTTCTGCGCACTGTGCGCTTCAGCATGCGCTGACCCCGCCCTGTCATGTGACGTGGCCTACCACTTAGTGGCTGTTGTTCCCAGTTGCTTCCACTTTGTTATAATCCCACTAACAGTTGAGCGTGGAATATTTAGTAGCCAGGAAATGTCACGGATGGACTTATTGCCCAGGTGGCCACCTATCACGGGACCACGCTTGGAGTCACTGAGCTCCTGAGAGCGACCCATTCTTTCACCAATGTTTGTAGAAGCTGCCTGCATGCCTAGGGGATGGATTGTATACACCTGTGTCCATGGAGGGGATTGGAACACATGAATCACATGATATGTGGGGGATTGGAGCACCTGAGACACATGATATGGAGGGGATGGGAACCCCTGAATTATTATTATACAGTATTTATAAAGCGCCAATAGTTCGCTCAGCGCTGTACATTACAAAGGGGGACAGAACAATAACAATACAATGCAAAACATGAGGGGATGGAGGGCCCTGCTCCTTGGAGCTTACAATCTAGGAGGGAGGGGATGGTGGCACAGGAGGAGATAGCTGTGGGGGATGGAGTGGTAGGAAGAGTGGAGGAGGTTGGCAGGTTAGCAGGGGGTGGGGGAGGCTTCCCTGAAGAGATGGGTTTTCAGGGTGCGCCTAAAGGAGAGGAGAGTAGGTGATTATCTGATGGGTTGGGGCAGGGAGTTCCAGAGGATGGGTGACACCCTGGAGAAGTCCTGGAGGCGGGCATGGGAGGAGGAGACCAGGGAACTAGAGAGAAGGAGGTCTTGTGAGGAGCGGAGTGTGCGTGTTGGGCGGTACTTGGATATTAGGTCAGTGATGTCGTTTGGGGCAGTATGGTGGACGGCTTTGTACGTCAGTGTTAGGATTTTGAATTTGATCCGTTGTGCAATCGGAAGCCAGTGGAGGGATTGGCAGAGGGGGGTGGAGGACACTGAGTGGAGGCCAGTGGAGGGATTGGCAGAGGGGGGTGGCGGAGATGAAGCGGTTGGTAAGGTGGATGAGTCTGGCAGCCGTATTCAGGATGGACTGAAGCGGGGATAGCCAGCGGTGAGGCAGGCCAGTGAGGAGGGAGTTGCAGTAGTCGAGTCGTGATATGATGAGGGAGTGGATGAGCTGTTTAGTGGTTTCTGTGGTTAGGAACGTGCGGATTTTGGCGATGTTGCGGAGGTGGAGTCTGCATGTTGCGGAGGTGGAGTCTGCATGTTGCGGAGGCGGAGTCTGCATGTTGCGGAGGTGGAGTCTGCACGAGTTTGTTAAAGATTGGACTTGGGGCTGGAAGGATAGGTTGGAGTCCAGAATGACACCAAGTACTCTGGCCTGCGGGGCGGGTTTGATATTGGCGTTGTTGGATGTGATGGAGAAGTCAATGGGGGGTGGTGTCCGGGCTGGGGGGAAGACAAGAAACTCGGTTTTGGAAAGGTTCAGTTGAAGGAAGTGGAGCGACATCCAGTCTATGTCGCTCAGTAGGTGTGTGATTCGGGCGGAGACCGAGGGGGTGAGGTGGGGGGTGGAGACCGAGGGGGTGAGGTGGGGGGTTGAGAGGTAGATTTGTGTGTCGTCGGCATAGAGCTGGTAGTTAAAGCCATGAGAGTGTATGAGTTGGCCAAGGGAGAAGGTGTAGATGGAGAAGAGAAGGGGCCCAAGGACAGAGCCTTGAGGGACCCCAACAGAGAGGGGGAGTGAGGGGGAGGTGGTAGCATTATAGGTAACGCTGAAGGAGCGTTGTGACAGGTAGGATGAGAGCCAGGAGAGAGCAGAATCTCTGAGGCCAAGGGAGTGTAGTTTTTTGAGGAGGAGGGGGTGGTGGACTGTGTCGAAGGCCGCAGAGAGGTCAAGGAGTAGGAGCACTGAATAGTGGCCATTAGCTTTGGCGGTTAGCAGGTCGTTGGAGTTTGAGTAAGGCGGTTTCGGTGGAGTGTAGGGGGGTTTCGGTGGAGTGTAGGGGACGGAAGCTGGACTGTAGGGGATCGAGGAGGTGGTTGTCGTTGAGGTGAGAGCATAGGCGGGTGTAGACTAGGCGCTCGAGGAGTTTAGATGTAAATGGGAGCAGGGAGATGGGTCTGAGGTTGTTCGGGTCATTGGGGTCCAGGGAGGGCTTTTTAAGTATGGGGGTGATGTGTGCATGTTTCAGAGGGGAGGGGAAAGTGCCGGAGGAGAGGGAGAGATTGAAGATGTGGGTGAGGGAGCGTAGGATGGAGGGGGAGGGAGGTCATAGGAGTTGTGAGGGGATAGGGTCGAGGGGGCAGGTGGTGAGGTGGGCATCAGAGAGGATCTTGGAGACTTCCTCGATGGTAGTAAGGTCAAAGATGCAGCGTGTTGGGGGGGCTTCAGTATGAGGAATGTAGGGTGGGGTGGAAGAGGAGGTCAGAGCAGTGGTGGGGCCGTGGGAGAGGGGTGTAGAGGGGGTAGCTGAGTGAGGGGGAAGGGGGTTGGAGGGAGTTTGAGCAGCGACGAAGTCCCTGCGGGTTATGTCGAGGGGGAGGGGGGATGAGGGGGTAGCTGTGTGAGAGGGGATGGGTTGAGAGGGCGTGTGGGTTGCGGCGATGTCCTTGCAAATTGAGTCAATCTTGTTTTTGAAGTGATTGGCAATCTCAAGGGCGGTGAGTGAGGTGCTGGGTGGAGGTGGGGGTGGCGAGAGTAGAAAGTTGAAGGTGGAGAAGAGTCGGCGAGGATTGGAGGAGAGGGTCTTGATGAGGGTCAGGAAGTCGGCTTGTTTGGCTGCGTGGAGGGAGGAGGTGTAGGAGCGGAAGGCAGATTTGTAGCGGGTTGTTGTTGGGATTTGGTTATAATCACATGATATGGAGGAGATTGGAACACCTGAATCACATGATATGTAGGGGGCAGGGGCACCTGAATCACATGATTGGGAGGGGATTGGAACACCTGAATTACATGATATGGAGGGGATTGGAGCACCTGAATCATGTGATATGGGGGGGATTGGAGCACCTGAATCACATGATTGGGAGGGGATTGGAACACCTGAATCACATGATTAGGAGGGGATTGGAACTGTCAGGAATGCACTCGCCAATGGTGGTGGGACTCACCTGTCTTGTGGGCTGCAGTACCAAGGCTGGCCAGCAGGTGCTCTCAGCAGCCAGAGTCTCACTCCTGCAATCAGGCCATCACCTGAGGCTGATTGCAGGAGGTGTATTTAAGCAGGACCAGGCCTGTGATCAGTGCCTTGGTGTATGTTTCCCATGAGCCCCTGTATCTGCATCCTGTCTGCTTCCTGCCTGATCCTGACTCTGAACCTGACTGTGAGCGAACTCCGCCTGTCCTGACCTCGGCTATTCCTGACCACTCTTCCGCTCGCTCCTGGTACCGTTTGCCTGTTAGCTACTGACCCGGCCCGCCTGAATACGTTGTGCTCCATATATATATATCAGTTTAGGTTTGCTTCACCTTGTTGTATGTATTTGTGTTAGTTTTGGGTTTGTGTTGTCTTTAATAAATTATCTTGTTTACACGCTATACCTGAAGTCTGTGTTTCCCTGTGTCGGTCCACACACCTCTGGTCATTCCTGGAGCCCTGACAGGAACACCTGAATCACATGATATGGAGGGGATTGGAACACCTGAATCACATGATATGGAGGGGATTGGAACACCTGAATCACATGATATGGAGGGGATTGGAACACCTGAATCACATGATATGGAGGGGATTGGAACACCTGAATCACATGATATGGAGGGGATTGGAACACCTGAATCACATGATATGGAGGGGATGAGAACACCTGAATCACTTGATATGGAGGGGATGGGAACACCTGAATCACATGATATGGAGGGGATGGGAACACCTGAATCACATGATATGGAGGGGATTGAAACACCTTAATCACATGATATGGAGGGGATTGGAACACCTGAATCACATGATTGGGAGGGGATTGGAACACCTGAATCACATGATTGGGAGGGGATTGGAACACCTGAATCACACGATATAGAGGGGATTGGAACACCTGAATCACACGATATGGAGGGGATTGGAACACCTGAATCACATGATATGGAGGGGATGAGAACACCTGAATAACATGATTTGGAGGGCTGGCCCAATACTTTTGGCAATATAGTGTAGGTATATTCTGTACTTGCTGAAAATGTTGTAACAATGATAACTAATGAAGCCACCACATCTCTGGACTAGTAAGTTGCTTTGCGAAGGACTTCCAGGACATAAGCCAACCGGCCCCCACCGATCCTGAGCGGACGGATCCCTCAATTACAGCTTCCTGTATCTCGTGTCAGATCTGCTTCCAGTGAGAATCATCATTTCCATCTCATCCATTCTAACGAGTAATAATGAGAATCGAATTGTTTGCTTCACACGGAGCCCCGGCCTTCCTGCACCTCCCGCTTTCCCGGCTCGGCTGCCTCGTCTCGGATAGAATTCCTGTCCTTAGGGAAGGGCAAGTCCCATCATACGGCTTCCTGAGAACGAACATCTAATCATTCTATCAGCATCAACAAGAACGATTTCCAGAACGCGTTTTCAGGGAATTCCAACCCAAAAGGTCTTTCTGCGTTTTCATGAATAAACCATTGAAAGTATCTGGTTGGATCTCATTCCTTGGCCAAAAGAGAACGTGATCTTCCCAGAAATCCTTCCAGCTGACAACTTCCCGGGCCCTCTGTTGTCGTCTTGTTAGGGGGCCACAGGGGTCCTCCCATCTATGGTATGTAGATGAGGACAGGGTGTGGTCCTGGTAGTCAATGTGGTCCAGGCACCACAGGGGGAGGGTTGTCACACCAGGACAGGAAGTGTGTTACTGGCAGGATCTCCAGGTGAAAACAAAAGGAAAAAGCCTGGAAGAAAGAAAACGAACGCAGCCGCCACATCGAAGGACAGGTAATCTGCACACCCACATGGAAGAAAAATATATTTGAAATATATTATAAAAATATTCTTCCCAAATATATTGACATGTATTTGAAATGCTACAATTTTGGCCGTATTAAAAAATAAATAAATATATACACACTGCATGTTAAAATGCGTTTTTATTACAAAATATACAAAAATATTTTTAAAAACATTAAATATACTGTATGTTTTTAAAAATACAAATCTACATTTGTATTATTTCAGGTACTTTTATATCGCCATCAATGTACTCCGCGCTTTACATATATATATTGTACATTCACATCAGGCCCCGCCCCCGAGGAGCGCATAATCTAAGGTCCCTAACTCACATTCATACATACACATACTAGGGACAATTTACCTCCCAGCATGTCTTTAGAGGTAGGAGGAAACTGGAGTACCCGGAGGAAACCCACACAAGCAGAACATGCAAACTCCAGGCAGGTGGTACCATGGTTGGGATTCGCACCAACAACCCGAGCGCTGCCAGGCGGAAATGCTAACCATTTAGCCGCTGTGCTGGAACGCATTCACAAATATATGTAAAAATATTATAAATGACTTTTTTATATGTTAAAAAAATCTGAAGAATATATTTAAAAAATATATATTTTTTAAAATATTTTTCATGTATTTTGTAATATATAAAAAATGCATTTCAACACGATATATATATTTATTGAAATATACTGAATACGGCCAGAATTGTAGCATTTCAAACACGTCAGTATATTTGGGAAGAATATTTTTCACGTATATTTTCCTTCCAGGGGAGGTGCAGATTGTGGATCCGAACGACGCGATCCTTCGAATGAAGACGTTTGCTGAGCGCGGCTCCTGATGGTGAGAATCCGGTGATTGGGAGTCAGCGCAGTTCATCCACAAAACAAAACCGTTTCAAGTTCTCCGTGTCACCGAATCCTATTGAACTGATTGCTGCGGCTCACATGAGATTTATGAAGGAGCTGCAATCTGTGCCGAACACGTCATCCCGCACGCTCCCACGGACGGACAGAAGCCACATTGGCGCGGTTCCTTCGCAGCCCACAAAGACGCCGATAAGAACTTCAATCTCCGGGTTGTACTGAAAGCAATGCAAAACCTTTCTTATGAACTCACATAAGTCATCCAAATGTCACACGTTGGCAGAGTATCTCTCCTTCTATAGTCACCATCCAAATATCAACTCATCACAGGAAACTCACAGAAAAAAGTGTAAAAGCGAATGTTATCTATTAATAATGAGATGAAAATACACTCACATGGCTTCCAGAGATACTCGCATGACATAAACACCAATCCAGATACTGACAAGCAGTGGGAGCCCACAATGTCCACAATCCACCCAGCGTGATGACGTCACTGTGTCTCACCTACCCGACACGTTGCGTCCCTTTCAGACTTTATCAAAGGCTTCCTCTTTGAGTTTCCTGTGATGAAGATATGATCATTGGAAGGTGACTGCTTGCCTTTTCCCTGGGTGGAGGTCCTGGCTCCTGGGGGCAGATTTATTAAAAGTGATAGTAGATGTCCTGAGTGTTGAGGTCCACCATAGAAGGTGAGGACACATCTGTCTGCGCACTGGAGCTGCATCGGCTCTCTCACTGGGAAGACTATCTGATACATTGTGTGACATGAATAGTTATTTATTAGGACTACTCTCCCCGGACCCCGCATTCACTATATCCGCTCTCCCCGGACCCCGCATTCACTATATCCGCTCTCCCCGGACCCCGCATTCACTATATCCGCTCTCCCCGGACCCCGCATTCACTATATCCGCTCTCCCCGGACCCCGCATTCACTATATCCGCTCTCCCCGGACCCCGCATTCACTATATCCGCTCTCCTCGGACCCCGCATTCTCTATATCCGCTCTCCCCAGACCCCACATTCACTATATCCGCTCTCCCCGGACCCCGCATTCACTGTATCCGCTCTCCCCGGACCCCGCATTCACTATATCCGCTCTCCCCGGACCCCGCATTACCTGTATCCGCTCTCCCCGGACCCCGCATTCACCGTATCCGCTCTCCCCGGACCCCGCATTCACCGTATCCGCTCTCCCCGGACCCCGCATTCACCGTATCCGCTCTCCCCGGACCCCGCACTCACCGTATCCGCTCTCCCCGGACCCCGCACTCACCGTATCCGCTCTCCCCGGACCCCGCACTCACCGTATCCGCTCTCCCCGGACCCCGCATTCACCGTATCCGCTCTCCCCGGACCCCGCACTCACTGTATCCGCTGTCCCCGGACCCCGCATTCACTGTATCCGCTCTCCCCGGACCCCGCACTCACTGTATCCGCTCTCCCCGGACCCCGCACTCACTGTATCCTCTCTCCCCGGACCCCGCATTCACTGTATCCGCTCTCCCCGGACCCCACATTCACTGTATCCGCTCTCCCCGGACCCCGCATTCACTGTATCCGCTCTCCCCGGACCCCGCACTCACTGTATCCGCTCTCCCCGGACCCCGCACTCACTGTATCCGCTCTCCCCGGACACCGCACTCACTGTATCCTCTCTCCCCGGACCCCGCATTCACTGTATCCGCTCTCCCCGGACCCCGCATTCACTGTATCCGCTCTCCCCGGACCCCGCATTCACTATATCCGCTCTCCCCGGACCCCGCATTCACTGTATCCGCTCTCCCCGAACCCCGCATTCACTATATCCGCTCTCCCCGGACCCCGCATTCACTATATCCGCTCTCCCCGGACCCCGCATTCACTATATCCGCTCTCCCCGGACCCCGCATTCACTATATCTGCTCTCCCCGGACCCCGCATTCACTATATCAGCTCTCCTTGGACCCCGCATTCACTATATCCGCTCTCCCCGGACCCCGCATTCACTATATCCGCTCTCCCCGGACCCCGCATTCACTATATCTGCTATATGCGGGGTCCGGGGATTTAGTGAATGCGGGGTCCGGGGAGAGCGGATATAGTGAATGCGGGGTCCAGGGATATAGTGAATGCGGGATCCGGGGATATAGTGAATGGGGGGTCCGGGGATATAGTGAATGGGGGGTCCGGGGATATAGTGAATGGGGGGTCCGGGGATATAGTGAATGGGGGGTCCGGGGATATAGTGAATGCGGGGTCCGGGGATATAGTGAACACGGGGTCCGGGGATATAGTGAACGGGGGGTCCGGGGATATAGTGAATGCGGGGTCCGGGGATATAGTGAATGCGGGGTCCGGGGATATAGTGAATGGGGGGTCCGGGGATATAGTGAATGGGGGGTCCGGGGATATAGTGAATGCGGGGTCCAGGGAACTACACGGCATCTGAGCACCACAAACCAAAAATGCTATTTAATTAATTGTTAATATTCAAAGCACATTCCCCCATCCATCCATCCATCCATCCATCCATCGATGTCTCCATGCAATGATAAGAAATCAATTTAAAAAACACCTCCTGGCATTTCTAGCAGAGGCCATCTTAAGTAAGGGCAGATGATTCATGTATCATTTACTTCCTGGAATCCATCTCCCCCTAGATCAGGCAGTGGCTGAGCTGAGAACCCTCCCCTCCTAAAGACTCCTGGGATGTATGACATCATTTGCCAGAAACCAGGAAGTAACTGAAGAAACGTAAAAAAAAAAAAAAGGTATAAAACCAGTAAATACAACATCCCTTCCTATGTGATGCCGGCAGCAGAAGGATCACAAATAACTCGTCGATTGAGAGAGAAGTTCCACCTTAAGAACAGCTGAACCACAGACACCAGCAAACACCAGAGCCATGGCGTCAGTAGGAAGTGGGAGGAGTTATTGTGGGTTGTTTGCCAGTGTCCTCCTCTCCTGTAGGTGGCGGGATAACATGAAGGATCATATCTCCTGAGTCCCTCAATAATTAGGAACAGAAAACGATACTTTCCCTTCGCAATGTACGGGAAGGCCGGAGCCCCTGCCAGACTTATTTCTGCTGCAGAATTTCCCGCACTTCCTGTCTGGCCGAGCCCCTGCCAGACTTATTTCTGCTGGAGAATTTCCCGCACTTCCTGTCTGGCGGAGCCCCTGCCAGACTTATTTCTGCTGCAGAATTTCCCGCACTTCCTGTCTGTGGAGCCGTTGTCAGCAGGACAGGAAGTGAAGGTAAATCTGACGACCTTCCCCACAATCTCCATATATATTGACGTTGCACGCCTGTAAATGACACCCCAGCAGCAGCAGCGTGGTGCGTTCCCGACTTGTATTTATTTCACTGTACAATGGTGTTATAAAGGGAAAAGGTGAGTCCTTGGTCAGCTTCTCGGTGTCAGGCTCGCCGCTCCCATCCTCCGGCTTTGGGGTCCATGACAGTATATGACAACAGAGGTCAAAGGTCAGGACTTCTCTGGCTACATACTGGTTGCAGGTAAATGACAAAGCTATAGGAGGAGCAGGAAAACTGGGGAGCCGACGCCTTCAATGGGAATGACACCAATATTTCTGTCATGACGGGTTCACCGGAAAAAGGGGAAATGTCAGTCCCATTCCCCATCAACGTCCTCGTCTGGATTGTCTTCTCTGGGGGGTTCCTGGAACTGGATATTGGCCAGCATGTCCCTCATGGCTGCCATGAGCCGATTTACACCTCGATTCAAGTCCTGAGCAGCACCCGCGTTCTCTCCCTCCGGCAGAGCCTCCCCCTGCAAAACACAACCCACATCACGGTTATTTGTCAACCTCTTCCCCTTCTCCAAACACCAACAATGGGGCACTATTCCTCTCACTGACACCAATGATGGGGCACTATTCCTCTCACTGACATCAATGATGGGGCACGATTCCTCCCAGTGACACCAACAATGGGGCACTATTCCTCCCACTGACACCAATGATGGGGCACTATTCCTCTCACTGACACCAATGATGGGGCACTATTCCTCCCACTGACACCAATGATGGGGCACTATTCCTCCCACTGACACCAATGATGGGGCACTATTCCTCTCACTGACACCAATGATGGGGCACTATTCCTCCCACTGACACCAATGATGGGGCACTATTCCTCCCAGTGACACCAACAATGGGGCACTATTCCTCCCACTGACACCAATGATGGGGCACTATTCCTCTCACTGACACCAATGATGGGGCACTATTCCTCCCAGTGACACCAACAATGGGGCACTATTCCTCCCACTGACACCAACAATGGGGCACTATTCCTCCCACTGACACCAACAATGGGGCACTATTCCTCCCACTGACACCAATGATGGGGCAGTATTCCTCCCACTGACACCAATGATGGGGCACTATTCCTCCCACTGACACCAATGATGGGGCACTATTCCTCCCACTGACACCAATGATGGGGCACTATTCCTCCACTGACACCAATGATGGGGCACTATTCCCCCCACGGTATGATGCAGATATTGCACCGCACAGAATCTCACTCCTCGCTGTGGCGGGCACACTCTGTAGTCGGTGGGCGTATTGGTCCATCAGGACACGTAGTACAGGGCAATCACTCGTGACAGTGCTGGTACCCCCCCCCCCCCAAGCTACGCTGCGGTTTCTCCCATTGGTCACTACAGATTAGTGAGCTACGGGTCACCAGGAACTAACCCCGCCCCCCACGACCGATCCACTAATCCAATCCACCCGGAAGTGTCAGCTGTGGTGCCACCTGGAGCTCGGCAAGAGAGCAAACATCCCATTTGCTGCCGGAGGGGAGCACATGACTCAATTCCACCAGGCAGTGCCTCACATTCGCCAGGCAGTGCCTCACATTCACCAGGCAGTGCCTCACATTCACCAGGCAGTACCTCACATTCGCCAGGCAGTACCTCACATTCGCCAGGCAGTGCCTCACATTCGCCAGGCAGTGCCTCACATTCGCCAGGCAGTGCCTCACATTCGTCAGGCAGTTCCTCACATTCGCCAGGCAGTACTTCACATTTGCCAGGCAGTTCCTCACATTCACCAGGCAGTGCCTCACATTCACCAGGCAGTTCCTCACATTCACCAGGCAGTTCCTCACATTCACCAGGCAGTACCTCACAGTCACCAGGCAGTGCCTCACATTCACCAGGCAGTTCCTCACATTCACCAGGCAGTACCTCACATTCACCAGGCAGTTCCTCACATTCACCAGGCAGTACCTCACAGTCACCAGGCAGTGCCTCACATTCGGCAGGCAGTTCCTCACATTCACCAAGCAGTTCCTCACATTCACCAGGCAGTACCTCACAGTCACCAGGCAGTTCCTCACATTCGCCAGGCAGTTCCTCAATACCGCCAGGAGTAGGGAAGGCCATAGCAGGCTGTCTGCTCACATCAGGAAGAAGATCGATCAGAACTGATCTCCTCAATTTACACATTTTTTCCCCCCATCCCTTCCAAGTGACACAGCGACTGAACTCCATTCCGGGCGTATCCACCAATGAGGAACGGCCATGGCGGTCTGCGCGGCGCGCCACACTCAGCTGGCACTGAAAGGGTCCTAGAACCTGAAGAATGCAGAAAGTCGGAATACCAACCTGCAAGTTAAAATTTGGCAATAAGGATCGAAAGAAGAGAGAGAGCGTTCCTTCATTAGACGATCGATGTGTCCTACAAAGAGAGAGAAAACAATCGATAACGCCTCCCGCGCCATTTCATCACAATATTGCTTGGAATCGGATACTTTCACTGGATTCTACGGAACGCTCGTGTGAATGAGACCCAACGGGGAGCAAAGCTGAGCGTTCCTCAATCATCGCCAACCTGCGTTACCTTTCTGGTCTTGTATAGGACACAACGGAATCCAGCGGAGGTAGTGGGTCAAAGCCGAGCACGGGTTGTGATGTCACTTCCTGCGGGAACAACCATACACCAATAAACAGCCATACATAAAACGTTACATTCCCAATCACTAACCATGTGACAAGCATGCAGGGGCCCTTCCCATGGTCAAGGAGAGCGGGCCAGAGTACAGCGAGTATTCATTTCCATGGAGGACCCCTCTGCCTACACGGCCTCATTCATGGGCCCATCTTGCCTACACAACCTCATTCATGGGCCCATCTTGCCTACACAACCTCGTTCATGGGCCCATCTTGCCTACACGGCCTCGTTCATGGGCCCATCTTGCCTACACGGCCTCATTCATGGGCCCATCTTGCCTACACGGCCTCATTCATGGGCCCATCTTGCCTACACGGCCTCATTCATGAGCCCATCTTGCCTACACGGCCTCATTCATGGGCCCATCTTGCCTACACGACCTCATTCATGGGCCCATCTTGCCTACACGGCCTCATTCATGGGCCCATCTTGCCTACACGGCCTCATTCATGGGCCCATCTTGCCTACACGGCCTCATTCATGGGCCCATCTTCCTACACGGCCTCATTCATGGGCCCATCTTGCCTACACAACCTCATTCATGGGCCCATCTTACCTACACAGCCTCATTCATGGGCCCATCTTGCCTACACGGCCTCATTCATGGGCCCATCTTCCTACACGGCCTCATTCATGGGCCCATCTTCCTACACGGCCTCGTTCATGGTCCCATCTTACCTACACGGCCTCGTTCATGGGCCCATCTTGCCTACACGGCCTCGTTCATAGGCCCATCTTGCCTACACGGCCTCGTTCATGGGCCCATCTTGCCTACACGGCCTCGTTCATGGGCCCATCTTGCCTACACGGCCTCGTTCATGGGCCCATCTTGCCTACACGGCCTCGTTCATGGGCCCATCTTGCCTACACAGCCTCGTTCATGGGCCCATCTTGCCTACAAGGCCTTGTTCATGGACCCATCTTGCCTACACAACCTCATTAATGGGCCCATTTTGCCTACACGGCCTCATTCATGGGCCCATCTTACCTACACGGCCTCATTCATGGGCCCATCTTGCCTACACAGCCTCATTCATGGGCCCATCTTAGCTACACAGCCTCATTCATGGGCCCATCTTGCCTACACAACCTCATTCATGGCCCATCTTACCTACACGGCCTCATTCATGGGCCCATCTTGCCTACACGGCCTTGTTCATGGGCCCATCTTACCTACACGACCTCGTTCATGGGCCCATCTTGCCTACACGGCCTCAGTCATGGGCCCATCTTGCCTACACGGCCTCATTCATGGGCCCATCTTGCCTACACGGCCTCGTTCATGGGCCCATCTTGCCTACACGGCCTCCTTCATGGCCCATCTTGCCTACATGGCCTCATTCATGGGCCCATCCTATGGACAGCAAATACAAAATACCGTGACCGGTGAGGAATGACAGACCTGCTTGTATGGCACGGACGTCCAGGAATCTGCAGGGTGCAAGGTACAAGAAGACCAGGATATCGAAAAGCAGAATATATCCATTTCCATATACAGAGATAAGAATGAGTAGCTGCGGAGGGGCGTCTGACATGAGAAATGGGTGCATTTCCCCAACACGTTGTATGCGGCTCTCTGCCTTCACCTACACCGGGCGTGCCCTTCTATAGTATTCTGCTCAACTCTGGATGGCCCCCAGAAGTCTATTCGGATTCACTGCACAGAGCAGCAGATGTTGCTGACATTCTGGGCGGAGTTATATATATATATCTTTTTTTCTTTGCTCTCAGATATTCTAATACTTTTATTTTGTAACTTGTTGGGATCTCTTCACACAAAGATGCATCACCACGCAGAAAACTGCTCAGGAAACGGGTGTGCGATGCCTTCCAGTGATGCAGATGTCAGCATTTTCAGGTTATTTCTTCTGACATCGCATCCTATTTCTCTTTGCGGGTTGAAAAGATGTTGGTGATGGAAGGCTTGGATGAGCTGCTCTAGAGTCCAGTGGCAGTGTGCTTTACACCACGGCATCCGACGCTTTGCATTGCACTTGGTGATGGAAGGCTTGGATGCAGCTGCTTGGCCATGGAAACCCATTCCATGAAGCTCTCTACACACTGTTGTTGGGCTCATCTGAAGGCCACACCAAGTTTGGAGGTCTTTAGCTATTGACTCTGCAGACAGTTGGTGACTTCTGCGCACTGTGCTCTTCAGCATGCGCTGACCCCGCCCTGTCATGTGACGTGGCCTACCACTTGGTGGCTGAGTGGCTGTTGTTCCCAGTGGCTTCCACTTTGTTATAATCCCACTAACAGTTGAGCGTGGAATATTTAGTAGCCAGGAAATGTCACGGATGGACTTATTGCACAGGGGGCCACCTATCACGGGACCACGCTTGGAGTCACTGAGCTCCTGAGAGCGACCCATTCTTTCACCAATGTTTGTAGAAGCCGTCTGCATGCCTAGGGGCTTGATTGTATACACCTGTGTCCATGGAGGGGATTGGAACACCTGAATCACATGATATGGAGGGGATTGGAACACCTGAATCACATGATATGGAGGGGATTGGAACACCTGAATCACATGATATGGAGGGGATTGGAACACCTGAATCACATGATATGGAGGGGATTGGAACACCTGAATCACATGATTGGGAGGGGATTGGAACACCTGAATCACATGATTGGGAGGGGATTGGAACACCTGAATCACATGATTGGGAGGGGATTGGGACACCTGAATCACATGATTGGGAGGGGATTGGAACACCTGAATAACATGATATGGAGGGGATTGGAACACCTGAATCACATGATTGGAGGGGAGGGGACACCTAAATCACATGATTGGGAGGGGACACCTGAATCACATGATATGGAGGGGATTGGAACACCTGAATCACATGATTGGAGGGGAGGGGACACCTGAATCACAAGATTGGGAGGGGATTGGAACACCTGAATCACATGATATGGAGGGGATTGGAACACCTGAATCACATGATTGGGAGGGGATTGGAACACCTGAATCACATGATATGGAGGGGATTGGAACACCTGAATCACATGATATGGAGGGGATTGGAACACCTGAATCACATGATATGGAGGGGACACCTGAATCACATGATTGGAGGGGAGGGGACACCTGAATCACGATTGGGAGGGGAGGGGACACCTGAATCACATGATATGGAGGGGATTGGAACACCTGAATCACATGATTGGAGGGGAGGGGACACCTGAATCACATGATATGGAGGGGAGGGGACACCTAAATCACATGATATGGAGGGGATTGGAACACCTGAATCACATGATTGGGAGGTGATTGGAACACCTGAATCACATGATATGGAGGGGATTGGAACACCTTAATCACATGATTGGGAGGTGATTGGAACACATGAATCACATGATATGGAGGGGATTGGAACACCTGAATCACATGATATGGAGGGGACACCTGAATCACATGATTGGGAGGGGAGGGGACACCTGAATCACATGATATGGAGGGGATTGGAACACCTGAATCACATGATTGGAGGGGAGGGGACACCTGAATCACATGATATGGAGGGGATTGGAACACCTGAATCACATGATGGGAGGGAATTGGATCACCTGAATCACATGATTGGGAGGGGGTTGGAACACCTGAATCACATGATATGGAGGGGATTGGAACACCTGAATCACATGATGGGAGGGGATTCGATCACCTGAATCACATGATATGGAGGGGATTGGAACACCTGAATCACATGATATGGAGGGGATTGGAACACCTGAATCACATGATATGGAGGGGGTTGGAACACCTGAATCACATGATGGGAGGGGATTGGAACACCTGAATCACATGATATGGAGGGGATTGGATCACCTGAATCACATGATTGGGAGGGGATTGGATCACCTGAATCACATGATTGGGAGGGGATTGGGACACCTGAATCACATGATATGGAGAGGATTGGGACACCTGAATCACATGATATGGAGGGGATTGGGACACCTGAATCACATGATATGGAGGGGATTGGAACACCTGAATCACATGATGGGAGGGGATTGGATCACCTGAATCACATGATTGGGAGGGGATTGGATCACATGATTGGGAGGGGATTGGAACACCTGAATCACATGATATGGAGGGGATTGGAACGCCTGAATCACATGATATGGAGGGGATTGGAACGCCTGAATCACATGATATGCATGGGATTGGAACACCTGAATCACATGATATGGAGGGGGTTGGAACACCTGAATCACATGATATGGAGGGGGTTGGAACACCTGAATCACATGATGGGAGGGGATTGGATCACCAGAATCACATGATGGGAGGGGATTAGATCACCTGAATCACATGATATGGAGGGGATTGGAACACCTGAATCACATGATATGGATCCTGTCCCCTCACAACTACTACGGTCATCCTCTTCTTCCATCCTATGCTCCCTCACTCACATCCTCATTCTTTCCCTCTCTACTGGCGCATTCCCCTCCCCTGTAAAGCATGCGCACATCACTCCCATACTTAACAAGTCCTTCCTGGACCCCACCAACCTGAACAACTTAAGACCCATCTCCCTGCTGCCATTTACCTCTATACTCCTAGAACGCTTAGTCTACAATCGCCTGAACTCCTCCCTCACCGACAACAACCTTCTTCACCCTTCACAGTCTGGCTTTCCCTCACTACACTGACACTGCCCTACTAAACTAACTGCTCTACTAACCTACTGATCTACTAACAGTTAAAACCAATGATCACCTGAATCACATGATTGGGAGGGGATTGGAACACCCGAATCACATGATATGGAGGTGATTGGAACACCTGAATCACATGATATGGAGGTGATTGGAACACCCGAATCACATGATATGGAGGTGATTGGAACACCTGAATCACATGATATGGAGGGGATTGGAACAACCGAATCACATGATATGGAGGGGATTGGAACACCTGAATCACATGATATGGAGGGGGTTGGAACACCTGAATCACATGATGGGAGGGGATTGGATCACCAGAATCACATGATGGGAGGGGATTAGATCACCTGAATCACATGATATGGAGGGGATTGGAACACCTGAATCACATGATATGGATCCTGTCCCCTCACAACTACTACGGTCATCCTCTTCTTCCATCCTATGCTCCCTCACTCACATCCTCATTCTTTCCCTCTCTACTGGCGCATTCCCCTCCCCTGTAAAGCATGCGCACATCACTCCCATACTTAACAAGTCCTTCCTGGACCCCACCAACCTGAACAACTTAAGACCCATCTCCCTGCTGCCATTTACCTCTATACTCCTAGAACGCTTAGTCTACAATCGCCTGAACTCCTCCCTCACCGACAACAACCTTCTTCACCCTTCACAGTCTGGCTTTCCCTCACTACACTGACACTGCCCTACTAAACTAACTGCTCTACTAACCTACTGATCTACTAACAGTTAAAACCAATGATCACCTGAATCACATGATTGGGAGGGGATTGGAACACCCGAATCACATGATATGGAGGTGATTGGAACACCTGAATCACATGATATGGAGGTGATTGGAACACCCGAATCACATGATATGGAGGTGATTGGAACACCTGAATCACATGATTTGGAGGGCGGGCCCAATACTTGTGGCAATGTAGAGTACATTCACAAAAAAACAACAAAATGGCGTCACATGTAATTGTGTGGTATAAAAATATTCCATAAGGATTAGGACACAATGACCTTTACATTTGGATGCCCCCAGCTAAGGTGAAATACGGCAAAGAGATCCCAATCTACAGCTCTGACCTATGGATTGGGACTGATCTACCAGATTTTACCTTGGGAGGCTTCCCTGCCGGCAGAACACAAGGATTACTACTGGTGGCTGTAACTGTTGCCAGTGATCACACGAAAGTGCTGGTTGCACTGAAATCTATCGATGGATCAGCTTCAGTACATCCAGCCTGCTCACAGGATTAAATGTCGGCCAGTCACTCCTAGAGGAGGGGCTACGCAGGGCGTGGCTTACAGGTTTTTGTTTGTTTGCTAGTGTCCCAGCCTCCTGAAGGTGGCAGTATAACCAGACTGAATTCCCGTGTCCCTCGGACAATGGAGAGGAGGTTTTGGGTTTCTATACACTTTTTAGTTTTTGTTTCTCAGTGTATTCCCTTTGTTACTTTGTTTCATGGCCCGGAATAGTGAGATCCTCTGAAGCGGGGCTGCCGGCTCCTGTTTAATAATTAAAGACTGTATCTGCTGACGTTTAACCCCTTCCCGCCGGCGCCTCCCGGCCTTTTAAGAGTTTGAGATGCCGGGAGGCGGGGCGTGGTTAAGGGATCATGTGACCGCCGTGAGGTGTCGTCAAGGCGGTCACATGACCGGGAAAGGTCCCGATCGAAAGAGCAGACCGTGACCTTTCCGTGAGTACCGGACATGTGTGCTGGGAGCACGCGGCACATATGTTTTTTCTTACATGAACGCAAATGTGCGGCCGCCCGCCGTCTAGGCCCAGATGCTGGGAGGCCGAACATTTGTGTGCGGCCGGCGTAAAGGTGTTAATAAACAGCCCTCACCTGTCCCAGGATCCAGCGGTGTGCTCACCTGAGTCGTGTTCACCTCCTGCCTTCTGTCTCCTGTGCCGCCATCTTAACTGTGGGCTCCTGGCTGTGACAGCTTGCGGCTTCACAGCCGGGTGCCCACTGCTCATGTGCGAGCCGCGCTGCGCATTACGAATGGCCCCGTAGTCTTCTGGGACCTGTCCCATGTCCTAGACGGCAGGGAGAAGGGAGGAGGGAATGAGAACTTCTGCTCCGATCGCCTAGGCTACAGGTGTCAAACACAAGGCCCGGGGGCCAAATCTGGCCCTCCAGACCAATTCATGTGGCCCTTGCACCTCTCCTTCAGGTACCCCCTTGTCTCCGCCCCCATCTTGTCTCAGCATTTGGCAGCATAGAGGAGAATAGAACTCCTCTGCCAAATCCTGCACCCCTCAGTGCAGCTACAGCACCCCTCATCTCTGCCTCCCCTGGTCTCAGCACTCAATAGACTCTGGGTCCTCCTCCAGACCCGGCACTTTCTGCTTTCCAGCTCAGCCCCCAAAGGGGGTGCATGGCGATGTTAGGGAGGGTGTGGGATTCATGACATCTGATGTAATGGGGGGGGGGGGGGTATTCTGGACTGACAGATACAACCGGCCCTTGGAGGGCAACCATAGTACTCATAGGGCCCGCGATGAAATGGAGTCTGATACCCCTGGCCTAGGCAGTTGGAGTGGAAGTGGGAGGGGGGACCTGTCAAAATCAGGTACCTGCCCCCCCCTCCCCAAAAGTGCCATTTCACAAACAGGAACGGGGGTGGAGGCCTCAAAGCGGAAATTCCCCTTTTGGATGAAGCCCCATATCAAGTCAGAATGAAAGTCCCACTGCTCTGCCCCCTAGTGGTGAAGAAGTAACGGACACAGACGTGCACACGGGAGGTAACAGGACATTTCCCGTCTTGTGACATTGCGGATATAACGATCTCTGGATCTTTCCCAGTTCCAAGCTCGCGGCTAAAAAACAAAAAACACAGCGAGAGCCGAGCGCAGGAGACACACAGAGGCCTTTGACTCACCAGCGGCAGTGCGGAGCTCGCTCCCTTGATCTCAGACAGGATGACATGGCGATGGATGTTCCTGGGGGCGCTCTGATACCGAATCTTCCTCCTGCCAATGGGAGAAGCAGAGGAGTGTCAGCCCAGCAATCACAAGTCTCATGTTCTCCTAGCACAGGGCGATGCTGCTACTTCTGGACGAACATAAAGGGTGTCATGTCATAAAGGGTGTCATGTCATAAAGGGTGTCATGCCGTAAAGGGTGTCATGTCGTAAAGGATGCCATGTCGTAAAGGGTGCCATGCCGTAAAGGGTGCCATGCCGTAAAGGGTGCCATGCCGTAAAGGGTGCCATGCTATCAAGGATGCCATGTCATAAAGGGTGCCATGCCGTAAAGGGTGCCATGCCGTAAAGGGTGCCATGCCGTAAAGGGTGCCATGTCGTAAAGGGTGTCATGCCGTAAAGGGTGTCATGCCATAAAGGGTGTCATGCCATAAAGGGTGTCATGCTGCAGTGATGGGCACTGATAGGCTGCAGTGATGGGCACGGATAGGCTGCAGTGATGGGCATTGATAGGCTGCAGTGATGGGCACGGATAGGCTGCAGTGATGGGCATTGATAGGCTGCAATGATGGGCACGGATAGGCTGCAGTGATGGGCACGGATAGGCTGCAGTGATGGACATTGATAGGCTGCAGTGATGGGCACTGATAGGCTGCAGTGATGGGCACTGATAGGCTGCAGTGATGGGCATTGATAGGCTGCAGTGATGGGCATTGATAGGCTGCAGTGATGGGCATTGATAGGCTGCAGTGATGGGCATTGATAGGCTGCAGTGATGGGCACGGATAGGCTGCAGTGATGGGCACGGATAGGCTGCGCTGATGGGCACGGATAGGCTGCAGTGATGGGCACGGATAGGCTGCAGTGATGGGCATTGATAGGCTGCAGTGATGGGCATTGATAGGCTGCAGTGATGGGCATTGATAGGCTGCAGTGATGGGCACGGATAGGCTGCAGTGATGGGCACGGATACGCTGCAGTGATGGGCACGGATAGGCTGCAGTGATGGGCACGGATAGGCTGCAGTGATGGGCACGGATAGGCTGCAGTGATGGGCACTGATAGGCTGCAGTGATGGGCACTGATAGGCTGCAGTGATGGGCATTGATAGGCTGCAGTGATGGGCACGGATAGGCTGCAGTGATGGGCACGGATAGGCTGCAGTGATGGGCACGGATAGGCTGCAGTGATGGGCACTGATAGGCTGCAGTGATGGGCACGGATAGGCTGCAGTGATGGGCACGGATAGGCTGCAGTGATGGGCACGGATAGGCTGCAGTGATGGGCACGGATAGGCTGCAGTGATGGGCACGGATAGGCTGCAGTGATGGGCACGGATAGGCTGCAGTGATGGGCACGGATAGGCTGCAGTGATGGGCACGGATAGGCTGCAGTGATGGGCACGGATAGGCTGCAGTGATGGGCATTGATAGGCTGCAGTGATGGGCACTGATAGGCTACAGTGATGGGCACGGATAGGCTGCAGTGATGGGCACGGATAGGCTGCAGTGATGGGCACGGATAGGCTGCAGTGATGGGCACGGATAGGCTGCAGTGATGGGCACGGATAGGCTGCAGTGATGGGCACGGATAGGCTGCAGTGATGGGCACGGATAGGCTGCAGTGATGGGCACGGATAGGCTGCAGTGATGGGCACGGATAGGTTGCAGTGATGGGCATTGATAGGCTGCAGTGATGGGCATTGATAGGCTGCAGTGATGGGCACGGATAGGCTGCAGTGATGGGCACGGATAGGCTGCAGTGATGGGCACGGATAGGCTGCAGTGATGGGCACGGATAGGCTGCAGTGATGGGCATTGATAGGCTGCAGTGATGGGCATTGATAGGCTGCAGTGATGGGCACGGATAGGCTGCAGTGATGGGCACGGATAGGCTGCAGTGATGGGCACGGATAGGCTGCAGTGATGGGCACTGATAGGCTGCAGTGATGGGCACGGATAGGCTGCAGTGATGGGCACGGATAGGCTGCAGTGATGGGCACGGATAGGCTGCAGTGATGGGCACGGATAGGCTGCAGTGATGGGCACGGATAGGCTGCAGTGATGGGCACGGATAGGCTGCAGTGATGGGCACGGATAGGCTGCAGTGATGGGCACGGATAGGCTGCAGTGATGGGCACGGATAGGCTGCAGTGATGGGCACGGATAGGCTGCAGTGATGGGCACGCGTGGTTAGAGTGGGAGGACATCATATAATGTCCTCCCAGAACGAGAGAACCGCCTTGCGCCGGTCATTTCCTTGTATGGCGGGTGGGAGGCGGTTGATATCACTTCCCCTCCCCCTTACCTCATCTCGCACTCCTTCACAATGGGCTCGCTGTTGTCCACCAATCGGAGGACGTCGCGCACATTCTGCTCCAGCCAGGACATGACTGAAGGCTCCTTCCATAGGATGTGACTCCGCCCCACATACAGGGAGATCAGCTGAGACAAGGCGGCCGGCTGGCTGCATGGAAACGATCATTAATATTCAGAACAAGCAAGAAGACAGAGCAGTGCTGACCGCCGCCCCCCTGCCCGCCCCCCCTCCCCCCCCCCAACGGTAATCAGTGGCGGATGTACAGGGAGAGGACCCCCAACTCCGTGCCGGTGTGTAACGTGTAATAGGAGCCCATTCAGAGCAAACCCGACCTTCACAATGTGCGCCACTCCTTCATTCACAAATACATTGCGGCACGCTGGGCCTCCTCTTTTGCCTCTTTAGTGGGGGGTGGGGTGCTGATGGATCAGTGGTACTTGTAGTGTCCATTCAGGGAGGTGAATCGGCTCCGGTCTGCATTGTCCCCAGTATATGTATGAATGTAAGTTAGGGACCTTAGATTGTACGCTCCTCGGGGGCGGGGCCTGATGAATGTACAATATATGTAAAGCGTATACTGACAGCGCTATATAAGTACCTGAAATAATAAATAAATATGAAAACAGATCACAGTAACTATTAAACACGTCTGCCGGGAGCTGAAAACACTTCAAATTGGCTGGAAACCTCAGACATGAAATATGAAGAAAGCACATCCCTCCATAATGTGTCCTTGTCTCAGTCCAGAGCAGTAAGTGTCATTTCTATCTGCTGCCTCCTTCGCTTCTGACAAGTTTTCCTGACACCAAGAGAAAAATGGTGACAGGAAAGGGACCTCCAGCACACAGCCTGCGATTGATAGCCTGTGTGAAGGTGGGTGTGTCCCTCCTCTCACCGAGCCTGGCAGAGTGTAACATCAGCTCCCCGCCTCCTGCTTTCTGAAATCTCAGACAAGCTGTATAAATTCTGCACTTTGAATGGATGTAAAGAGGAGAGGGTTGCAGATAAACAGGTACAACTTCTGTAGGAGGATTTGCTTCCATCTCTGTGTACCACCTGAGGCCGGTCATTTCACTGGGTATATGGAGGGTTCACAGCCACTTTAATATTCAAATGGGTTTTCCTGGGAAAATGCATTATTCTGTCAATGTACAAATCTCACCGTCCCCTGGGGGGGGGGAGAAACGTGTTTATTGCTGGCATCTCATGACGGGACGTGTTATTAACGTGTTATTAATGGAGCTGCAGGTTATGTACTTTCTGTAGGTAGGTTCCTGCAGGCTGGTATGTGTGGGAAGCCGAGTCTCGGAGGTGCTGGCTGTACAGAGTGGTGGAGCGGGGCAGCCACACAATGCTGCTGGACGGCCTTTACTCACCTGAGCTGGGCAACCGGCCCAAAAAATGGATGAGAAGCCACAATGTTATCCGGCTGAACTCCGCAGGCGTCCAGAAGAGGCAAAAGAACTACAAAGGAGGCAAATCAACAGAAAGGAATCAAAATATTAGATCACAATCTCAGCAATAACAGAGACATGAGGTCACCCAGGCCTGAAACCAAGACGCTTCTTTACCCCTCGCCTACCGGGCACCGCCCCTTCCTTCCTGCCTACCGGGCACCGCCCCCCCCTTCCTGCCTACCGGGCACCGTCCCCCCCTTCCTGCCTACCGGGCACCATCCCCTCCTTCCTGCCTACCGGGCACCGCCCTCCCCTTCCTGCCTTCCGGGCACCGCCCCCCCCCTTCCTGCCTACCGGGCACCGTCCCCTCATTCCTGCCTACCGGGCACCGTCCCCCTCTTCCTGCCTACCGGGCACCGCCCCCCCCTTCCTGCCTACCGGGCACCGCCCCCCCCTTCCTGCCTACCGGGCACCGCCCCCCCTTCCTGCCTACCGGGCACCGTCCCCTCCTTCCTGCCTACCGGGCACCGTCCCCCCCTTCCTGCCTACCGTCCCCCCCTTCCTGCCTACCGGGCACCGTCACCCCCTTCCTGCCTACCGGGCACCGTCCCTCCCTTCCTGCCTACTGGGCACTGTCACCCCCTTCCTGCCTACCAGGCACTTCTACCCCCTTCCTGCCTACCGAACACCGTCGCCCCCTCCCTGCCTACTGGGCACCGCCCCCCCCTTCCTGCCTACCGGACACTTCTACCCCCTTCCTGCCTACCAGGCACTTCTACCCCCTCCCTGCCTACCGGACACTTCTACCCCCTTCCTGCCTACCGGACACTTCTACCCCCTCCCTGCCTACCGGAC
>NW_028320136.1:85000-91144 GCF_062004578.1 Staurois parvus
CAGTCCCGCTATAAGTTGCTGATCGCCGCCATTACTAGTATAAAAATAAAATCCCCGTATCTATCCCGCCATTTGTAGACGCGATAATTTTCACAAAAACCAATTAATTTACACGTATCGGGATTGCTCAGTGAAGACACGGAGCGGGAGACATTTTGGCCGAAAATTATGATGAAATTTTATTTTTTATTTTTTTTTACTGGACAAGTTTTTCAAAATTGTCGGTCTTTTTTTGTCTATAGCACAAAAAATAAAAACCGCTCAGGGGATCGAACACCACCGAAACAAAACTATTTGTGGGGGAAAAAGGACGTCATTTTCACAAAAATGACGGTCAATCCAAAATAAACAATCCCTCTAAATAATACTCAATCCCCTAGGCCAGGGGTAGGCAACCTGAGGCTCTCCAGCTGTTGCAGGACTACAAGTCCCATCATGCCTCTGCAAGTCACAGCTGTAACTGTCAGTTTTGTAATCTTTGCAATGCCTCATGGGAAATGTAGTTCCACAACAGCTAGAAAGCCGCAGGTTGCCTACCCCTGGCCTAGACGCAAAAAGTTTCACTTTCTCCCCTGAGAGTTCAAGAAAGGCACAATTGGAGGCGGAATGTAGGAGATTGGAAGCTATAGACAAGTTTTGGGTTTACACGGATTAAAACAAATGTTTCCATGAAGGTGAATTTTTTTTTTTTGGGGGGGGGGGGGGGGAGGGGGAACACATATCATTTTGTGAATTTATCACAGACGCCGAGAGACTGATGTAAGTTTCATTTGCATGATCGCGCAATTGTCAATTAAAAGTACCGCAACGCCGTATCGCAAAAAAATGGCCTGGTCGGGAAGGGGGGTAAATCCTCTGGAGGGCGAGGGGGTAAATTATTACTTTTTTTTTTTTCACAGTCGCTTTAATTTTTGTTCTTCACTTTTTACTTTTTCTTCCCACTTTTCCTGCTGTGACAAGGAATGTAAACCCCCCCTGGAACAGCAATAGGCAATGACAGGTACTCTTTATGAGACCCCAAATCCCTCCTCTGCACTTGAAAGCATTCAAAACACCAGAATCGCCAGGATCACGAAGATCGCCAGAATCGCAAGGATCGCCAGGATCACCAGAATTGCGAGGATCGCCAGGAGCACCAGAATCGCCAGGAGCACCAGAATCGCCAGGATCGCGAGGATCACCAGAATCGCGAAGATCACCAGAATCGCGAGGATCACCAGGATCGCCAGGATTACCAGAATTGCGAGGATCACCAGAATCGCGAAGATCACCAGAATCGCGAGGATCACCAGGATCACCAGGATCACCAGAATCGCCAGGATCGCGAGGATCACCAGGATCACAAGGATGACCAGAATCGCCAGGATCACCAGAATTGCGAGGATCACCAGGATCACCAGAATCGCCAGGATCACCAGGATCACCAGGATCGCGAGGATCACCAGGATCGCGAGGATCACCAGAATCGCCAGGAGCACCAGAATCGCCAGGAGCACCAGGATCGCGAGGATCACCAGGATCGCGAGGATCACCAGAATCGCGAGGATCACCAGAATCGCCAGGAGCACCAGAATCGCCAGGAGCACCAGGATCGCGAGGATCACCAGGATCGCGAGGATCACCAGGATCGCGAGGATCACCAGGATCGCGAGGATCACCAGGATCGCGAGGATCACCAGGATCGCGAGGATCACCAGAATCGCCAGGATCACCAGAATCGCCAGGATCACCAGAATCGCCAGGATCACCAGAATCGCCAGGATCACCAGAATCGCGCGGCTCACCAGGATCACCAGGATCGCTGTTTTTGAATGCTTTCAGATTTTTTAAATTGGCGCCGAAAGTTCCCAATTAAACCGGAAGTTTTGTCCATTTTGGATTCAGAAGGATACCTGATGGAGCAGCGCTATGAATATACTAATTCCCTCCAAGACAGCGATAGGATCCTATATGGATCTGTACATATGAACACGAAGGTACGCGGGGAGGAACTTCTGGTACGCGGTGATGTCACTTCCGGCGTGGGCGCCATCTTGGTGCACCCTATACCCATAGTGGTGAAAAGTGATTGTTTTACTACGGATATGTGAGTAGTGGGCATTTTTATTCATATTAAACCGTTATGACACCACGGAGGATCTCTGTTTTATTACCTGGATCCTGTGTGGAGGGCGAGCCGTGTTGCTGATGTCAGCGGCTGGAGGAGAGGAGTGAGTGCCACCATTGCTGACACCGAGGGGGGTGATTGACCTACGAAGAGTATTACCTGTGAGGATCGGGGTGTGACCCTAGAAGCGAGCGGGCCCTGTGGGGTCACTGTAAGGAGGTGAGGGGCATTTTGGCCATTGGAGGATTTGCACCTGTGATGTGACCACGACTACACATTACCACTTGCGTGGTTTTCCATATTTGCAGCACGATTTCATGTTTTCTGTGGACTGTATTCATTGAAGTATTTATGGGGCCCTGATTTGTAGTTGTCTGGATTTCATATGTTGTCAAGTGTGCTTCACTTATCACGTGGCAGTCATTTATCCCCGCAGGAGGCACCATTTATCTGTAATTAAGTGATCCCTCAAGTGTGGATTGGAGGGGGGATCCCTCAAGTGTGGATAGGAGGGGGGATCCCTCAAGTGTGGATAGGAGGGGGGATCCCTCAAGTGTGGATAGGAGGGGGGATCCCTCAAGCGTGGATTGGAGGGGTGATCCCTCAAGTGTGGATAGGAGGGGGGATCCCTCAAGTGTGGATTGGAGGGGGGATCCCTCAAGTGTGGATTGGAGGGGTGATCCCTCAAGTGTGGATTGGAGGGGGGATCCCTCAAGTGTGGATAGGAGGGGGGATCCCTCAAGTGTGGATAGGAGGGGTGATCCCTCAAGTGTGGATTGGAGGGGTGATCCCTCAAGTGTGGATTGGAGGGGGGATCCCTCAAGTGTGGATAGGAGGGGGGATCCCTCAAGTGTGGATAGGAGGGGGGATCCCTCAAGTGTGGATAGGAGGGGGGATCCCTCAAGCGTGGATTGGAGGGGTGATCCCTCAAGTGTGGATTGGAGGGGGGATCCCTCAAGTGTGGATTGGAGGGGGGATCCCTCAAGTGTGGATAGGAGGGGGGATCCCTCAAGTGTGGATAGGAGGGGGGATCCCTCAAGCGTGGATTGGAGGGGTGATCCCTCAAGTGTGGATTGGAGGGGGGATCCCTCAAGTGTGGATTGGAGGGGGGATCCCTCAAGCGTGGATGGAGGGGTGATCCCTCAAGTGTGGATTGGAGGGGGGATCCCTCAAGTGTGGATTGGAGGGGGGATCCCTCAAGTGTGGATAGGAGGGGGGATCCCTCAAGTGTGGATTGGAGGGGGGATCCCTCAAGTGTGGATTGGAGGGGGGATCCCTCAAGTGTGGATTGGAGGGGGGATCCCTCAAGTGTGGATTGGAGGGGGGATCCCTCAAGTGTGGATAGGAGGGGGGATCCCTCAAGTGTGGATAGGAGGGGGGATCCCTCAAGTGTGGATTGGAGGGGGATTAGGAATTTATTTATGATTCACGTGTGTATATTAGATCATCACTGTGTCACGTTTTATTTATATGTACAGATCCATATAGGATCCTATCACTGCCTTGGAGGGAATTAGTATATATTCACACTGAGCGGTGAGAATCCGGAACACGCTGAGCTGTGAGAATCTGGAACACTCTGAGCGGTATGAATCCGGAACACGCTGAGCGGTGAGAATCCGGAACACGCTGAGCGGTGAGAATCCGGAACACGCTGAGCGGTGAGAATTCTGGAACACGCTGAGCGGTGAGAATCCGGAACACGCTGAGCGGTGAGAATCCGGAACACGCTGAGCGGTGAGAATTCTGGAACACGCTGAGCTGTGAGAATCCGGAACACGCTGAGTGGTGAGAATTCCGGAACGCGCTGAGCTGTGAGGATCCGGAACACGCTGAGCTGTGAGAATCCGGAACACGCTGAGCTGTGAGGATCCGGAACACGCAGACCCAGTGGTGGACTGACCATTTGGCCAGTAGGGGGTCCCATGAGATGCCCCTGGTACCTTTTTCATAGGCTTTTTTGCGTTTGGGCAAGGGCCCCATGTTCCCCTATTGCCCGGGGGCCCCATGAATTGTCAGTCCGCCCCTTCGCGGACTGCTGGCGCCTACTGCGAAGCATCGCTCTGTACACGATCTTCTGCTTCTATCCCTGGGAATGTTTTTACACCGATTGCTTTTATTATCAATAAGTACAGTGAGCACTACATGTCCCCTCTTCACATATATGATACACAGTAAGAGATCGACTTCACATCCGTGTATCAGCCCGAGCGAGGGGAAAAAAGGCACAATTCGACCCGACTTTAGGGTAAGAGGTCGAATGTGAAGGTGAGCGGACTGCATTTGGCCTCGTAACCTAAAGTCCGGTCGAATTGTTCCCTTTTTTTCCCCTCGCTCGGGCTGATACACGGATGTGAAGTCGATCTCTTATTCGGTATCATATGCAGCTCAAATGTGTATCATACATGTAAAGAAGAGGCGTGATTGCTGATGTACGGAAGACTCAGGAGAGATCACATGACCCGCACTGGTGTCAGGACTCACTTCAGGATGATGGATTTGTGGTTTTCATTATCTTTTCGGGACATTTATTGTGAAATAATCGATATTGCGGATTGCACAGATCTCATCTGAAGCTTCACTTTGTTTTCGGTGGAGTAAGACGGGTGTCTGAGAGCCGGGACTCACCTCAGGATGAGCTTACAGAACTCCAGGGCAGTTCTTGGACAACCTCTCTTCTCCAGGAACAACATGTGCTTGAAAAGAGCCAAGAAAAACCCCCTGTGGGAAGAACATGAGATTGGTGTCACCGGATTCATTCAGTGGGAAGAACATGAGATTGGTGTCACTGGATTCATTCAGTGGGAAGAACATGAGAATGGTGTCACCGGATTCATTCAGTGGGAAGAACATGAGATTGGTGTCACCGGATTCATTCAGTGGGAAGAACATGAGATTGGTGTCACCGGATTCATTCACTATTAAAAAATGCGAATATTAAACATCGTCCATCCATGTCAATTGTCACGGGTTCCCCTTTTATCTCTGGGTGACACCAGAGGGACTTCTCGATCCCACATATGTATGCCATGTTCAGTCCCACATATGTATGCAATGTTCAGTCCCACATATGTGTGCCATGTTCAGTCCCACATATGTGTCCAATGTTCAGTCCCACATATGTGTGCCATGTTCAGTCCCACATATGTGTGCCATGTTCAGTCCCACATATGTGTGCCATGTTCAGTCCCACATATGTGTGCCATGTTCAGTCCCACATATGTGTGCCATGTTCAGTCCCACATGTGTGTGCCATGTTCAGTCCCACATGTGTGTGCCATGTTCAGTCCCACATGTGTGTGCAATGTTCAGTCCCACATATGTGTGCAATGTTCAGTCCCACATATGTATGCCTTGTTCAGTCCCATATATGTATGCAATGTTTGGTCCCACATGTGTATGCCATGTTCGGTCCCACATATGTGTGCCATGTTCAGTCCCATATATGTATGCAATGTTTGGTCCCACATATGTATGCAATGTTCGCTCCCACTTATGTATGCAATGTTCAGTCCCACATACGTGTGCAATGTTCATTTCCTCAATTTGTCTGCACAATGCCGATGCTACCCATGTCCACACGTCAGACCAACACCTCATCGCTTTGTACTTTCTGTACATTTGCTCTTTTCAATAAAGATTGGAATATAAGAATAGTTGATGACGGACCAATCCGGTGACAGACCTGTTCTCGGGGCGCCGGTAGTCCAGTCTGCAGCTCCCGCTGGTGAGGCTGAACACGGGGTGAAATGCACACTCCAGGCTGTAGAGGCTCTCTCTGCAACACAAAACATTCCGGAAGTCAGATATAAACTGCAGATATCGGTACATAGATGGAGAGGAGGAAACACGGCAATCCGTCCCGTCCAGTGTGTGTACATGTGTGTGTGTGTGTATACGTGTGTGTATATATGTGTATACGTGTGTGTATACGTGTGTGTATACGTGTATATACGTGTGTTTGTATATGTGTGTATATATATATATATATGTATGTGTGTGTGTGTGTATATATATGTGTGTGTGTGTGTGTGTAT
>NW_028320137.1:0-36142 GCF_062004578.1 Staurois parvus
CTGAAGATTTGATCTCCCGATTGCTGAGTTTATAGTTCAACTTTTGTAACTTTGCAGAAACTGACTGTTTTTTACAAGTAGGATTATTGTTGAATTGCGATATTTGTTTAATTCCTGAGAGAAATGGCGCCACACTAACCGCTCTCTTTTGATGACGTTCTTCCATCCTGGTTTGGGTCCCGGCTTCTTCCTTTCTCTGGGTTCTCGTGTCTTCCTGGCCTCTCTGTGTCGGCTCTTCCTTGGAGCGATCCTGAAAACAAAACAGGAAGATGTCGGCTCTCCGGTACCAGTGAGGGGCCCAATGAGCTCAGAACAATACCTCAATGGATCCCCAACACCACACTCACCCCAACTCCTCACATTCCAGAATCCACAAAGCCGGATCCTTCCACATGTGTGATCCGCTCCACACAGAATACACCGACAATAAAATACTGGCCACCAAAGACTGCGATTCGTCCGGATGAGTGACCAATCGCAGCGTTTCCTGCCCGGCTGCATTTGAAGTGTAAGCTCTTCTACATATCCATCTGATGTTGGCTGTCCTGCCGCCTCCTCTCACCAGGTTGCACTGGTGTAAAGGGGTGTGCGGCCTCCTTCTCTACCTTTGACCCCTCCCCCCAAAACTGAAACTCCTCCCCCTTTCTTACCTATTAGGTAGGATCCCTGCTCCACCCACCCGCCCCCCTCATCGCCTGCTGGCTCCCTCCCCCCTGCTCCACCCACCTGCCCCCCTCATCGCCTGCTGGCTCCCTCTGCCCCAGCTCCACCCACCTGCCCCTCTCCTCACCTGCTGCCTCCCTACCCCTGCTCCACCCACCCACTCCCCTCCTCACCTGCTGGCTCCCTACCCCCCCGGCTCCACCCCCCCGCCCCCCTCCTCACCTGCTGGCTTCCTCCCCCCCTGCTCCACCCACCCGCCCCCCCCTCCTCACCTGCTGGCTCCCTCCCCCCCCCCGCTCCAGCCACTCGCCCCCCTCCTCACCTGCTGCCTCCCCCCTCCTCACCTGCTGGCTCCCTCCCCCCCGCTCCACCCACCCTCCCCCCTCCTCACCTGCCCAGCGGTCTCCCTCCAGCTTCCTGCTCTCTCCTCCCCTGATCCACCCGACTTCTCACCCTGGTCTGCCCGGTACAGCACTGGGGAGGTGCAGTTTAGCCGGGGGTCAGCAAAGGAGAGACATGATCTACCCGTCACATGACCGTGATTGACAGGTAGCCACCCCCAGCTATGGAAGGTTTGTTTGGTTTTTTTCTTTCCTTTTTGTTCAGTTAATGGGCTGAACAAGAAAAAAACTCTGATTCCTCCATCCACCTGCCTTGTGTGGATGGAGGACGTGGAATTCTGACACTGAGACCCGCCCACTAGCTGAATACACGGATCAGCGGCTGTAAAACAAATTTTCCAGTATATTCCTATGACAAGTCGATCAAATGGCTACACAATGATGAGGATTCAGCCGGTCCCTGCTGGACCCGGAACGTCGATCGGTGTATGGCTGGCTGGAGTCGGCGACTCACAAGGTACAGAAGCAATAACCAGTACGGTGGCCCTGGAACCTGCACCTCCCACAGCAAGTCAGCGGCGGCCGCCCCTTTATCTATTCTCAGGTTCTCATCATCAGAAATGTGTGTTTCAGGATCATCGATTGTCTGGCAGCTGCACATATATTACCTCTTCTCTGGATACGGCTCAAAGGAGTCATCTGAAGACAGGAGGTCCCCCCTCTCCTCTGCATCTTCCTTACTCTGGGATTCTCTGTGGAGGGATAAAGTCGTCGCTTTCTGAGTTTTATCGCCATTTACCTGGACAGACCCATTACAGAGCCACCGCCCTGAGATATATATCATTTATTTACTTCAGGTATTTATATAGAGGCGTCAATTTATACGCAGCACTTTACATATCTATTGTACATTCACATCAGGCCCCGCCCCTGAGGAGCGTACAATCTAAGGTCCCTAACTCACATTCATACATACACATACTAAGGACAATATAGACAGGAGCCAATTCACCTCCCAGCATGTCTTTGGAGTGTGGGAGGAAACTGGAGTACCTGGAGGAAACCCACTCAGGCACAGGGAGAACATGGGAACTCCAGGCAGGTGGTATCACTTTACATATATATTGTACATTCCCATCAGTCCCCCGCCCCCGAGGAGTGTACAATCTAAGGTCCCTAACTCACATTCATACATACTAGGGAGAATATAGACCGGATCCAATGGACCTCCCATGCACACACACAGGCAACTCACCCGTCTGACAGCTCGCTGCCCTCCTCCTTTCCCAGCTCATTTGAGGTCTGAGCGAAAGATTCTCCAACGAGTTCTGTAAGAAACAAAGAAAATCCATTACTACTCTATGGAAGTACGACCCCCCCCCTCCCCCCCCCCCCGCCACTTTCCAGGCGTGAGCTGGTCACACATTATACAATTTTCTCACGGTTAGGGTTTCCTCTCGATTTACCCTCTTCTATGCCGTTCCAGGGCCCCCCCGACTGCATGCAAATTGTAAAGTGTTTAAGTTTGACCTCGTATTCTATGATTTTGGTAAATCTAAAGGAAAATTGTACAAGAAAATTGTACAGTGGGGATGGAAAGTTTGGGCACCCCAGCTAAAAATGTGTATTAATGTGCATAAAGAAGCCAAGGAAAGATGGAAAAATCTCCAAAAGGCATCAAATTACAGATTAGACATTCTTATAATATGTCAACAAAAGTTAGATTTTATTTCCATCATTTACACTTTCAAAATAACACAAAACAAAAAAATGGCGTCTGCAAAAGTTTGGGCCCCCTGCAGAATTTATAGCCCCCTTTGCCAAGCTGAGACCTGCCAGTGTCATGGATTGTTCTCAATCATCGTCTGGGAAGACCAGGTGATGTCAATCTCAAAGGTTTTAAATGCCCCGACTCATCTGACCTTGCCCCAACAATCAGCACCATGGCTTCTTCTAAGCAGTTGTCTAGAAAACTGAAACTGAAAATAGTTGACGCTCACAAAGCTGGAGAAGGCTATAAGAAGATAGCAAAGCGTTTTCAGATGTCAATATCCTTTGTTTAGAATGTAATTAAGAAATGGCAGTCATCAGGAACAGTGGAAGTTAAAGCAACATCTGGAAGACCAAGAAAAATATCAGACAGAACAGCTCGCAGGATTGTGAGAAAAACAATTCAAAACCCACGTTTGACTGCACGATCCCTCCAGAAAGATCTGGCAGACACTGGAGTTGTGGTCACTATTCCACTATAAAGAGATACTTGTACAAATATGGGCTTCATGGAAGAGTCATCAGAAGAAAACCTCTTCTACGTCCTCACCACAAAAATCATCCAACTGTGAAGCATGGGGTTTGATCAATCATGCTTTGGGGTTGTGTTGCAGCCAGTGGCACAGGGAACATCTCACGAGTAGAAGGAAAAATGGATTCAATAAAATTTCAGCAAATTTTGGATGGTAACTTGATGCCATCTGTGAAAAAGCTGAAGTTAAAGAGAGGATGGCTTCTACAAATGGATAATGATCCTAAACACACCTCGAAATCCACGGGGGATTACATCAAGAGGCGTAAACTGAAGGTTTTGCCATGGCCTTCACAATCTCCTGACCTCAACATCATTGAAAATCTATGGATAGACCTTAAAAGAGCCGTGCGTGACAGACAGCCCAGAAATCTCAAAGAACTGGAAGACTTTTGTAAGGAAGAATGGGCAAAGATACCTCAAACAAGAACTGAAAGACTCTTGGCTGGCTACAAAAAGCGTTTACAAGCTGTGATACTTGCCAAAGGGGGCAGTACAAGATATTAACTCTGCAGGGGGCCCAAACTTTTGCAGACGCCATTTTTTTGTTTTGTGTTATTTTGAAAGTGTAAATGATGGAAATAAAATCTAACTTTTGTTTACATATTATAAGAATGTCTAATCTGTAATTTGATGCCTTTTGGAGATTTTTCCATCTTTCCTTGGCTTCTTTATGCACATTAATACAAATTTTTAGCTGGGGGGCCCAAACTTTCCATCCCCACTGTATAGTGTATGGCCCGGCCTTTATTACAGAAACTCCCAAGTCCCGCTTTGACTGGATCACCTCTCAAGAGATTTCTTGTGAAAACAGTCTGCGGTACCAGGGCGGGTCCAATGATCCCGTAGAGCAGCGGTTCTCAACCTGGGGGTCGCGACCCCTTTGGGGGTCGAACGACCATTTCCCAGGGGTCGCCTAAGACCATCGGAAAACACATATTTCCGATGGTCTTAGGAACCGAGACACCGCTGCTCTGTCTCGCGATCTGTGGGCGGGATGATATGCTGCCCCTGTAACCTGGCCACACCTCCGGGATCACTCAACAGCTCCGCCTCCTCGCCGCTGATTGGCCACCGGAACTGTAGCTCAGGAGAGGCACACAGGCGGCCAATCACCGGCGAGGAGGTGGAGCTTGGAGAGGAGGAGCCGAGCGGCAGCGCGCAGATCGAAGAAGATCGAGGGAGCTGCAGGAGCGAGTGAAGAGAGAGGCCAGAGAAGGAAGACAGCTGACAGGTAAGTGCAAATTTTGCTTCTGCAGGCTGTAGACGGGAGAGGGAGAGAGCGAGCCCAGGCTGGAGCAGGGGTCAGCAAGGTAAGTATCATTGGTGTCAGTGGGAGGAATAGTGCCCCATCATTTGTGTCACTAATACCAACGATGGGGCACTATTCCTCCCCCCACTGACACCAACGATGGGGCACTATTCCTCCCCCCACTGACACCAATGATGGGGCACTATTCCTCCCCTCACTGACACCAACGATGGGGCACTATTCCTCCCACTGACACCAACGATGGGGCACTATTCCTCCCACTGACACCAACGATGGGGCACTATTCCTCCCCCCACTGACACCAACGATGGGGCACTATTCCTCCCACTGACACCAACGATGGGGCACTATTCCTCCCCCCACTGACACCAACGATGGGGCACTATTCCTCCCCCCACTGACACCAACGATGGGGCACTATTCCTCCCCCCACTGACACCAACGATGGGGCACTATTCCTCCCCCCACTGACACCAACGATGGGGCACTATTCCTCCCCCCTCTGACACCAACGATGGGGCACTATTCCTCCCCCCACTGACACCAACGATGGGGCACTATTCCTCCCCCCACTGACACCAACGATGGGGCACTATTCCTCCCCCCACTGACACCAACGATAGGCACTATTCCTCCCCCCACTGACACCAACGATGGGGCACTATTCCTCCCCCCACTGACACCAACGATGGGGCACTATTCCTCCCCCCACTGACACCAACGATGGGGCACTATTCCTCCCCCCACTGACACCAACGATGGGGCACTATTCCTCACCCCACTGACACCAACGATGGGGCACTATTCCTCCCCCCACTGACACCAATGATAGGCACTATTCCTCCCCCCACTGACACCAACGATGGGGCGCTATTCCTCCCACTGACACCAATGATGGGGCGCTATTCCTCCCACTGACACCAATGATGGGGCGCTATTCCTCCCACTGACACCAATGATGGGGCGCTATTCCTCCCACTGACACCAACGATGGGGCGCTATTCCTCCCACTGACACCAATGATGGGGCGCTATTCCTCCCACTGACACCAACGATGGGGCGCTATTCCTCCCACTGACACCAATGATGGGGCGCTATTCCTCCCACTGATACCAATGATGGGGCACTATTCCTCCCACTGACACCAATGATGGGGCACTATTCCCCCCACTGACACCAATGATGGGGCACTATTCCTCCCACTGACACCAATGATGGGGCACTATTCCTCCCACTGACACCAATGATGGGGCACTATTCCTCCCACTGACACCAACGATGGGGCACTATTCCTCCCACTGATACCAACGATGGGGCACTATTCCTCCCACTGATACAATGATGGGGCACTATTCCTCCCACTGACACCAATGATGGGACACTATTCCTCCCACTGACACCAATGATGGGACACTATTCCTCCCACTGACACCAATGATGGGGCACTATTCCTCCCACTGACACCAATGATGGGGCACTATTCCTCCCACTGACACCAATGATGGGGCACTATTCCTCCCACTGACACCAATGATGGGGCACTATTCCTCCCACTGCAAAATTACAGTTCTGAAGTAGCAACGAAAATAATTTTATGGTTGGGGGTCACCACAACATGAGGAACTGTATTAAGGGGTCGCGGCATTAGAAAGGTTGGGAACCACTGCTGTAGAGGATGGAAGCACACATAGGCAGTAGCGGTGTACATACAGACACATGTAGACTCGATGGGGCAGAAAAGATCGACATTTACGGAGCGAACTCAGATATTGTGCAATGAATTGAACACGAGACAGAATCTCGTCCGGAGGGGATGACAGGATATTACGTAACGAGATTATCAAATGTTTGTCACGATGAGCAGATCTGACCGTCCGCGTGAGACGCGTGAAAAGGAGAGAAGTGACATGGAATTCGGGGTGAAAAGAGGAAGATTCCAATAGAAGAGAATGTAGAGGGGGGAAGGGGCGGAGCCCAAAGAGTAGGAGGGCGAGTTGTTAAAGGGTAACTCCGCTTCTGTGGGAAAATATAGCAAATAAATATAACATACAATCGCTACACGAGTCACATTGTAACTGAATGTTATAAATCATCTTTCAATCAGCAGCCGCTGTCATTTACGGTAAAATGCAATACGGCCGCCTGGCGGCGTTGTGTACACAGATGGTATAAGGACCGCCCACCAGAAATGTCATTTCCTGCTGTGTGATTGGCTCACTGATTTTCCCAGAAGTCTGCACTAAGATACAAGCCAGATCTTGGGCCTCCCCTGCAACAAAAATGTCATTTTTGGTGAGATACTCCCAGAGGGAAATCGTATTTAAAGGGATGCAGACCCTGCCACTTTCCTCATCAGAGCCCTGCAGGTGCAGCAGCTGATTGATCATTATAAAGTCGCTCCCATTCAACTCTGCACATGGACACGGAGAAACAAACAGATTTCTTCAAAAGGTAGGAATCGGTTCTGATCGCTGCAATGTGCATCGATCGCCCAGAGGGGGAGGGGTTTGGAGGGGTCTCCAAGGCGTGTACATTTCTGGAGCTTTCTCGTCCCACATCTCGTCCCTCTCCTCCGGGGAAGACATTTCATGAGTTCCAGTTGTCATCGGGAACAGAAAGAGGGGCCAAGATAGGAAATGTGTTGTTCAAGAGAGGATCGCAGCAAAGAGATCGCTCCGTTCACAGAGGGGTTCGGCCTGCAGGGAGATTCAATGGCAGTCAGGGACAGAGGTGACTTGGGGGGCCCCTTGAGTTGGGGTAGGAGGGTGGTCCTGCTATGGAAATGGCTGTCAGCAAAAACAGCCAAAAATGTCCGGGCTGACACTAGTGCGACTCCAAGACTGCATGACCTCCAGTGCGACTCCAAGGTTGTATGACTTCCAGTGCGACTCCAAGGTTGTATGACTTCCAGTGCGACTCCAAGGATGTATGACCTCCAGTGCGACTCCAAGACTGCATGACCTCCAGTGCGACTCCACGGTTGTATGACCTCCAGTGCGACTCCAAGACTGCATGACCTCCAGTGCGACTCCAAGACTGCATGACTTCCGGTGCGACTCCAAGGTTGTATGACCTCCAGTGCGACTCCACGGTTGTATGACCTCCAGTGCGACTCCACGGTTGTATGACTTCCGGTGCGACTCCAAGACTGCATGACTTCCGGTGCGACTCCAAGGTTGTATGACTTCCGGAGCGACTCCAAGGTTGTATGATTCACAGTGCGACTCCAAGGTTGTATGACCTCCAGTGCGACTCCAAGGTTCTATGACCTCCAGTGCGACTCCAAGGTTCTATGACCTCCAGTGCGACTCCAAGGTTCTATGACCTCCAGTGCGACTCCAAGGTTCTATGACCTCCAGTGCGACTCCAAGGTTCTATGACTTCCAGTGCGACTCCAAGGTTGTATGACTTCCAGTGCGACTCCAAGGTTGTATGACCTCCAGTGCGACTCCAAGGTTGTATGACTTCCAGTGCGACTCCAAGGTTGTATGACTTCCAGTGCGACTCCAAGGATGTATGACCTCCAGTGCGACTCCAAGACTGCATGACCTCCAGTGCGACTCCACGGTTGTATGACCTCCAGTGCGACTCCAAGACTGCATGACCTCCAGTGCGACTCCAAGACTGCATGACTTCCGGTGCGACTCCAAGGTTGTATGACCTCCAGTGCGACTCCACGGTTGTATGACCTCCAGTGCGACTCCACGGTTGTATGACTTCCGGTGCGACTCCAAGACTGCATGACTTCCGGTGCGACTCCAAGGTTGTATGACTTCCGGAGCGACTCCAAGGTTGTATGATTCACAGTGCGACTCCAAGGTTGTATGACTTCCGGAGCGACTCCAAGGTTGTATGATTCACAGTGCGACTCCAAGGTTGTATGACCTCCAGTGCGACTCCAAGGTTCTATGACCTCCAGTGCGACTCCAAGGTTCTATGACCTCCAGTGCGACTCCAAGGTTCTATGACCTCCAGTGCGACTCCAAGGTTCTATGACCTCCAGTGCGACTCCAAGGTTCTATGACCTCCAGTGCGACTCCAAGGTTCTATGACCTCCAGTGCGACTCCAAGGTTGTATGACCTCCAGTGCGACTCCAAGGTTGTATGACCTCCAGTGCGACTCCAAGGTTCTATGACCTCCAGTGCGACTCCAAGGTTCTATGACCTCCAGTGCGACTCCAAGGTTCTATGACCTCCAGTGCGACTTCAAGGTTCTATGACCTCTAGTGCGACTCCAAGGTTGTATGACCTCCAGTGCGACTCCAAGGTTGTATGACCTCAAGTGCGACTCCAAGGTTCTATGACTTCCAGTGCGACTCCAAGGTTCTATGACTTCCAGTGCGACTCCAAGGTTCTATGACTTCCAGTGCGACTCCAAGGTTCTATGACTTTCAGTGCGACTCCAAGGTTCTATGACTTCCAGTGCGACTCCAAGGTTCTATGACTTCCAGTGCGACTCCAAGGTTGTATGACCTCCAGTGCGACTCCAAGGTTGTATGACTTCCACTGCGACTCCAAGGTTGTATGACTTCCACTGCGACTCCAAGGTTGTATGACGTCCACTGCGACTCCAAGGTTGTATGACTTCCAGTGCGACTCCAAGGTTGCATGACTTCCAGTGCGACTCCAAGGTTGCATGACCTCCAGTGCGACTCCAAGGTTGCATGACCTCCAGTGCGACTCCAAGATTGCATGACTTCCAGTGCGACTCCAAGGTTGCATGACTTCCAGTGCGACTCCAAGATTGCATGACTTCCACTGCGACTTCAAGATTGCATGACTTCCAGTGCGACTCCAAGGTTGTATGACTTCCAGTGCGACTCCAAGGTTGTATGACTTCCAGTGCGACTCCAAGATTGTATGACTTCCAGTGCGACTCCAAGGTTGTATGACTTCCAGTGCGACTCCAAGGTTGTATGACCTCCAGTGCGACTCCAAGGTTGCATGACTCTCAGTGCGACTCCAAGGTTCTATGACTTCCAGTGCGACTCCAAGGTTGTATGACCTCCAGTGCGACTCCAAGGTTGCATGACTCTCAGTGCGACTCCAAGGTTGTATGACTTCCACTGCGACTCCAAGGTTGCATGACTCTCAGTGCGACTTCAAGGTTGTATGACCTCCAGTGCGACTCCAAGGTTGCATGACTCTCAGTGCGACTTCAAGGTTGTATGACCTCCAGTGCGACTCCAAGGTTGTATGACCTGCAGTGCGACTCCAAGGTTGTATGACCTCCACTGCGACTTTCAAGTTGCATCAAAGTAGCCCAGGGACCTTTATAAAGTTGGTGTGACTTTAAGTTGCAATCGATCGAAACGGGTGCCACTGAGATCAATCGGCTTGTCATGTGACTTGATTTGTCCAAAGTCACACGACGAGTCGCCCAATTGTGGGCGGAGCCTAACAAGGCAAAACCAAGCTGTGAGGTGCAACGTGAGAAATATTCTGCCAGCGGCCAGGAGAATCCCGAACATCTGAGGAGACGGAAAACAAAAGCAAAGTTTTCCTTTAAACACAAAAAAGCTCAACATGGAAAACGTGACATTTAGGCGTCACAATGCCGGGTTCAGATCCGGAACGATTGCTCACTTCTATTTCCTGTCAGCCCCCTCCGCCCACGTTGTCCCACCCCCTCCGCCCACGTTGTCCCACCCCCTCCGCCCACGTTGTCCCACCCCCTCCGCCCACGTTGTCCCACCCCCTCCGCCCACGTTGTCTCCGTTCCTATGACTGACTGCCCATTGCTGCTCTGTAGGGATCATTGCTCGATGAATCGCATTGTTTGAAAATATCCAAAAAAACTCTACAAAATGTCTTCAATTCCTCCCAGAAAATAGCTGCGAGATTCCTGTACCTTCAGCTTTACAACCGCAGCGCGGGATCAGCTAAGGCGCTGCTGCCTCTGACTGTCAGGCTCAATGGTGATGTCACTACTGCACTGCTCACTGTTCTCCTTGCCGGAGAGGAAGCCGTACCTGAGGAGCTGCAGTGCCAGGATCTCCCTGCTTCTGCCTCATTCATTCTGTGGATTTCTCCGCTGTTCTTTCCTTACTATTCCCCTCATCAGGGTGCAGCAAATTGTGATCCTTTACCAAGACGGATGCCTCAGAGTCTTGCAGTATCACTGGCACATATATGGACTGGATTTTGTCCCGTTTTTTGTGATTTACACTGTGTGAACTTTATTGTTTCTGCACCTATGTGTACACGCTTGGATGTCTTACTATATTAGTGCTGCACTTTATACACACAGCTTAATTACTGTCTATGCTGGCCCAGCTCCTGCATCTTTCCCCCTCACCTCCATACATAATGTGGCTGCCGGGGAGATGCAAAGGGGAATACTACAGAGAGGCACTTGAGTGACAGCTCTAAGTCTTTTGGGGCTGAAACATCCCATCCAAGATGGCGGCACCCAGCAGCAGTCTGGAGCCCTTTGGATGGCTATGGTAGGGAGGCTTTTACAGGTCAATAATATCCCTCAGATACAATACACGCCCAGATCATATATAGGAAGATTTAGTTGAATTCTGGTGACAGGGTCCCTTTAAAGCCAGAGTGTAAGTATACCAGCCACGTCAAACGTCCGGAGACACGTCCGGGGACACGCCCGGGGACACGTCTGGGGACACACCCGGAGACACGTCCGGGGACACGCCTGGGGGAAGCCTCCACTTCTGCAGCTTCTCTGGCGTCTATAGTTGGCCAGAATGTCCATGGACTCACCTTGCATGGAGTCTGGCTCAGGACACGAAGGTGCGAGAGTCTCTGAAGGCAGAGAGTAAGTATACCAGCCATGCCAAACGTATCGGGACACGCCCGGGGACATGCTTGGGGACACACTTGGGGACACACCTGGGGACACGCCTGGGGACACACTTGGATGAAGCCTCCACTCCTAAAGGCTTCTCTTGCGTCTATAGTTGGCCAGAATGTCCATGGACTCACCTTGCATGGAGTTTGGCTCAGGACACGGAGGTGCGGGAGTCTCCGAAGGCAGACAATAAGTATACCAGCCATGCCACACGTCCGGGGACACACCTGGGGACACGCCCGGGGACATGCTTGGGGACACGCTTGGATGAAGCCTCCACTTCTGAGGCTTCTCTGGCACCTATAGTTGGTCAGAATGTCCATGGACTCACCTTGCATGGAGTCCGGCTCAGGACACGGAGGTGCGAGAGTCTCTGAAGGCAGAGAGTAAGTATACCAGCCATGCCAAACATCCGGGGACACGCCCGGGGACACGTCTGGGGACACACCCGGGGACACGCCTGGGGGGGAAGTCTCCACTTCTGAAGCTTCTCTGGCGTCTATAGCTGGCCAGAATGTCCATGGACTCACCTTGCATGGAGTTTGGCTCAGGACACGGAGGTGCAGGAGTCTCCGAAGGTAGAACGTAAGTATACCAGCCATGCCAAACGTATGGGGACACGCCCAGGGACATGCTTGGGGACACGCCTGGGGACACACTTGGATGAAGCCTCCACCCCTAAAGGCTTCTCTTGCGTCTATAGTTGGCCAGAATGTCCATGGACTCACCTTGCATGGAGTTTGGCTCAGGACACGGAGGTGCGGGAGTCTCCGAAGGCAGACAGTAAGTATACCAGCCATGCCAAACGTCCGGGGACACACCTGGGGACACGCCCGAGGACATGCTTGGGGACACGCTTGGATGAAGCCTCCACTTCTGAGGCTTCTCTGGCGCCTATAGTTGGTCAGAATGTGCATGGACTCACCTGGCATGGAGTCCGGCTCAGGACACAAAGGTGCGGGAGTTTTAGAAGGCAGAGCGTAAGTATACCAGCCATTCCAAACGTCCGGGGACGCGCCCGGGGACACGTCTGGGGACATGCTTGGGGACACGCCTGGGGGAAGCCTCCACTTCTGAAGCTTTTCTGGCGTCTATAGTTGGCCAGCATGTCCACGGACTCACCTGGCATGGAGTCCGGTTCAGGACACGGAGGTGCGAGAGTCTCTGAAGGCAGAGAGTAAGTATACCAGCCATGCCAAACATCCGGGGACACGCCCGGGGACACGTCTGGGGACACACCCGGGGACACGTCCGGGGACACGCCTGGGGGGAAGTCTCCACTTCTGAAGCTTCTCTGGCGTCTATAGCTGGCCAGAATGTCCATGGACTCACCTTGCATGGAGTTTGGCTCAGGACACGGAGGTGCAGGAGTCTCCGAAGGTAGAACGTAAGTATACCAGCCATGCCAAACGTATGGGGACACGCCCAGGGACATGCTTGGGGACACACCTGGGGACACGCCTGGGGACACACTTGGATGAAGCCTCCACCCCTAAAGGCTTCTCTTGCGTCTATAGTTGGCCAGAATGTCCATGGACTCACCTTGCATGGAGTTTGGCTCAGGACACGGAGGTGCGGGAGTCTCCGAAGGCAGACAGTAAGTATACCAGCCATGCCAAACGTCCGGGGACACACCTGGGGACACGCCCGAGGACATGCTTGGGGACACGCTTGGATGAAGCCTCCACTTCTGAGGCTTCTCTGGCGCCTATAGTTGGTCAGAATGTGCATGGACTCACCTGGCATGGAGTCCGGCTCAGGACACAAAGGTGCGGGAGTTTTAGAAGGCAGAGCGTAAGTATACCAGCCATTCCAAACGTCCGGGGACGCGCCCGGGGACACGTCTGGGGACATGCTTGGGGACACGCCTGGGGGAAGCCTCCACTTCTGAAGCTTTTCTGGCGTCTATAGTTGGCCAGCATGTCCACGGACTCACCTGGCATGGAGTCCGGTTCAGGACACGGAGGTGCGAGAGTCTCTGAAGGCAGAGAGTAAGTATACCAGCCATGCCAAACATCCGGGGACACGCCCGGGGACACGTCTGGGGACACACCCGGGGACACGTCCGGGGACACGCCTGGGGGGAAGTCTCCACTTCTGAAGCTTCTCTGGCGTCTATAGCTGGCCAGAATGTCCATGGACTCACCTTGCATGGAGTTTGGCTCAGGACACGGAGGTGCAGGAGTCTCCGAAGGTAGAACGTAAGTATACCAGCCATGCCAAACGTATGGGGACACGCCCAGGGACATGCTTGGGGACACACCTGGGGACACGCCTGGGGACACACTTGGATGAAGCCTCCACCCCTAAAGGCTTCTCTTGCGTCTATAGTTGGCCAGAATGTCCATGGACTCACCTTGCATGGAGTTTGGCTCAGGACACGGAGGTGCGGGAGTCTCCGAAGGCAGACAGTAAGTATACCAGCCATGCCAAACGTCCGGGGACACACCTGGGGACACGCCCGGGGACATGCTAGGGGACACGCTTGGATGAAGCCTCCACTTCTGAGGCTTCTCTGGCGCCTATAGTTGGTCAGAATGTCCATGGACTCACCTGGCATGGAGTCCGGCTCAGGACACAAAGGTGCGGGAGTTTTAGAAGGCAGAGCGTAAGTATACCAGCCATTCCAAACGTCCGGGGACGCGCCCGGGGACACGTCTGGGGACATGCTTGGGGACACGCCTGGGGGAAGCCTCCACTTCTGAAGCTTTTCTGGCGTCTATAGTTGGCCAGCATGTCCACGGACTCACCTGGCATGGAGTCCGGCTCAGGACACGGAGGTGCGAGAGTCTCTGAAGGCAGAGAGTAAGTATACCAGCCATGCCAAACATCCGGGGACACGCCTGGGGACACACCCGGGGACACGTCCGGGGACACGCCTGGGGGGAAGTCTCCACTTCTGAAGCTTCTCTGGCGTCTATAGCTGGCCAGAATGTCCATGGACTCACCTTGCATGGAGTTTGGCTCAGGACACGGAGGTGCAGGAGTCTCCGAAGGTAGAACGTAAGTATACCAGCCATGCCAAACGTATGGGGACACGCCCAGGGACATGCTTGGGGACACACCTGGGGACACGCCTGGGGACACACTTGGATGAAGCCTCCACCCCTAAAGGCTTCTCTTGCGTCTATAGTTGGCCAGAATGTCCATGGACTCACCTGGCATGGAGTTTGGCTCAGGACACGGAGGTGTGGGAGTCTCCGAAGGCAGACAGTAAGTATACCAGCCATGCCAAACGTCCGGGGACACACCTGGGGACACGCCCGGGGACATGCTTGGGGACACGCTTGGATGAAGCCTCCACTTCTGAGGCTTCTCTGGCGCCTATAGTTGGTCAGAATGTCCATGGACTCACCTGGCATGGAGTCCGGCTCAGGACACAAAGGTGCGGGAGTTTTAGAAGGCAGAGCGTAAGTATACCAGCCATTCCAAACGTCCGGGGACGCGCCCGGGGACACGTCTGGGGACATGCTTGGGGACACGCCTGGGGGAAGCCTCCACTTCTGAAGCTTTTCTGGCGTCTATAGTTGGCCAGCATGTCCACGGACTCACCTGGCATGGAGTCCGGCTCAAGACACGGAGGTGCGAGAGTCTCTGAAGGCAGAGAGTAAGTATACCAGCCATGCCAAACATCCGGGGACACGCCTGGGGACACACTTGGATGAAGCCTCCACTCTTAAAGGCTTCTCTGGCGTCTATAGCTGGCCAGAATGTCCATGGACTCACCTTGCATGGAGTTCGGCTCAGGACACGGAGGTGCAGGAGTCTCCGAAGGCAGAGCGTAAGTATATCAACCATGCCAAATGTCCGGGGACACACCTGGGGATACGCCCGGGGACACGCCCGGAGACACACCTGGGCATACGCCCGGGGACACACCTGGGGACATGCTTGAGGACACGCTTGGATGAAGCCTCCACTTCTGAGGCTTCTCTGGCGCCTATAGTTGGTCAGAATGTCCATGGACTCACCTGGCATGGAGTCCGGCTCAGGACATGGAGGTGCGGGAGTCTCTGAAGGCAGAGCGTAAGTATACCAGCCACGCCAAACGTCCGGGGACACATCTGCTGACATGCTTGGGGACACACCTGGGGACACGCCCGGGGACATGCTTGGGGACACGCTTGGATGAAGCCTCCACCTCTGAGGCTTCTCTGGTGCCTATAGTTGGTCAGAATGTCCATGGACTCACCTGGCATGGAGTCCGGCTCAGGACACGGAGGTGCGGGGGTCTCAGAAGGCAGAGCCGGTGATCTATTCTGTGATGGAAGATTAGCAGCCCCGGTGGTCTCAGGAAGAGGTGCGGTGGTCTCCACCCGATGTGACGGGATGTATCCTGTAGGCACGGGGCCCCGATCTGCACCATCGGCGGGCATTCCATTACCGCGCGACATCTTCTGGACTTCCTGTTCGTGGCATTCTGAGGTGGCAGAGTCCGAGTCGGCCTCCATGATGAAGTCGTGTCCCTCTCCGCACCCCCACACCGCCCGGATGATGCCACAGTACTGGGCAGACAGGACCCCCTGCAGGCTGGGCACAGAGGGGCAGCCTCCGGCATGGCTGTGGGTCCAGCTCACCAGGCTGTGCAGACACTCGGGGCTGGAGGTGATCAGATCTGAAAATAACAGAAGCCGGGTCAGGCAAATGGGAAAGATTCACATTAACAAAAACAATTCGACTTCCTAAAAGAAAAAAGAAATTCGATGTGAATACAAGAGCTGAAAATGTCCGATATTCCATCTTACCAACCACTAGATGTGGCGGCTGCAGTTGTTTTCCTTTATTTTAGGCTTCTTTCACCTGGTGATCTGGCCAGTAACACACCTCCTGTATTAGAGCGCCCCCACTCTGGAGGAAGGGGCATGGGGGGGGGGGGGCACAGCAGACAAGACCATCTTCAGTCTGGGGGAAGGGGATTTAGATACACTAACACATCGAAGCCGAACTCCAATTTTCTCATCAGTTACAGTAACAGTTTTGTTTGTTTTGGGATGAAGGTTTTACATCAATAAATAAATGCTGATCATCGTAGGCGCCCCTGCCAGTGGCAAATGGTTCATCCCATCCCTGTAAACTGATGCATTCCACTGGAGAGCTTGGGCTTTTGAAAAACAACAGACTTGCTGAAGAAAGAAAGGCTAAAAAAGAAAACGAAGGCAGCCGTCACATCTAAGATTTAATAAGTTGCAATAAGTTTGTTTTTTGGTTTAATACGGATTTATAGGAAGCTGGAGAGTTCGGTCACATGACGGATTTGTGTCTCCGTTGGCCAATCATCCTCCCCAAGGTTTGAAGGATGAAAGTGGATGGAATTCTGCGCAGCTTTACAGATCCCTCGGTGAGCGTGCGCTGTGTGCGCAATTATTGGGCGACTATTAGTGTGCGCAATTATTGGGCGACTATTAGTGTGCGCAATTATTGGGCGACTATTAGTGTGCGCAATTATTGGGCGACTATTAGTGTGCGCAATTATTGGGCGACTATTAGTGTGCGCAATTATTGGGCGACTATTAGTGTGCGCAATTATTGGGCGACTATTAGTGTGCGCAATTATTGGGCGACTATTAGTGTGCGCAATTATTGAACAGCTCCAGCGCTCTCGGTCAATAGAAAATGTTACCAAACCTCAAACTGGAATATATATGACAGTAAAAGGGAGCTTTTGGCTTTCTTAGAATATCTGTGTGCGCAATTATTGGGCGACTATTAGTGTGCAGGATTATTATTATGCAACTACATAGTTAGTCTGGCTGAAAAAAATACAAACGTCCATCCAGTTCAACCATAAAAAACAAAAAAAGCCACAATCCTCCACCCACAGTGGATCCAGAGGAAGGCAGAAACCCAGCAAAGCACGATCCAATCTCCTCCTGCAGGGGAAATAATTCCTTCCTGACCCCCCGAGAGGCAATCGGATATTCCCGGGATCAATATTCGGATATTCCCGGGATCAACGTTCCCTATAAATGTTATATTCTGTATCCAGTCATAAGCCGTCCATTCTTGGGGTTTGTCAGTTTCTTGATTGGTTGACGATCAACTTTTAGTGCAGCAGCAACCACATCCTCCCAGACTGATCAGAGAGGTGTACTGTTTTTCCTTCATCGTAAATCTCCCATTAAGAAGGGCCCACAAGTTCTCCGTAGGGTTTGGGTCGGGTGAGGAAGGGGCCATGTCATCATTCTTTCATCTTTAGGGCCTTTACTGGCTAGGCACGCGGTGGAGGACTTCCATGCATGTGATGGGAGCGTTGTCCTGCATTAATATCGTGGTCTTCTGCAGACTTTTTCCTGTACCACCGCTTGAAGAAAAAGTGTCTTCTAAAAACTGGAAGGAGGTTTAGGAGTTGATTTTGAGTCCCGAAAAGGTCCAACTAGCTCATCTCTAATAATACCAGCCCATACCAATGCCCCACCTTGCTGGGGTCAAAGACGAGCTCTGTGCTCCTTACTGATCCATCTATCTGGTCCGTCAAGAGTCACTCATCCCATCAGTCCATAAATCCTTTGACAAATACATGACTATCTTCAGATATTTCTTGGCCCAGTCTTGACGTTTCTTGTCCAGTAGTGGTCAGGTTTCAGCCTCCCTCACCTTGGCCGTGTCTCTGAGCTCTGAACACCTCGTACTTCTGGCCTCTCCAGGTAGGTTGCAGGTCTGGAATATGACAGCTGGGAGGATAATGGCTTCCTGGTAGCTTCACAATTTGTTCTTCTCAAATCTTTGGCAGTTAATTTGTGTCTTCTCAACACGTTTCTTGTTAAGTGGTGGTCGGGTTTCAGCGTTCCTTCAGCCTCCCTCACCTTGGCCGTGTCTCTGAGCTCTGAACACCTCGTACTTCTGGCCTCTCCAGGTAGGTTGCAGTTCTGGAATATGACAGCACTGGAGGATAATGGCTTCCTGGTAGCTTCACGATTCCTTCTTCTCAAATCTTTGGCAGTTCATTTGTGTCTTCTCAACATGTTTCTTCTCCAGTGGTGGTCGGGATTCAGCCTCCCTCACCTTGGCCGTGTCTCTGAGCCCTGAACACCTCATACTTCTGGCCTCTCCAGGTATGAAGCAGTTCTGGAATATGACAGCACTGGAGGATAATAGCTTCCTGGTAGCTTCATGATTCGTTCTTCTCAAATCTTTGGCAGTTCAATGTGTCTTCTTCTCAACACGTTTCTTCTCCAATGGTGGTCAGGTTTCAGCGTTCCTTCAGCCTCCCTTACCTTGGCCATGTCTCTGAGTGCTGAAAACCTCATACTTCTGGCCACTCCAAGTAGGTTGCAGTTCTGGAATGCAGTTAATTTGCGTCTTCTTCTCAGCACGTTTCTTCTCCAGTGGTGGTTGGGTTTCAGCCTCCCTTACCTTGGCCATGTCTCTGAGCTCTGAACACCTCCTATTTCTGGCCTCTCAAGGTAGGTTGCAGGTCTGGAATATGACAGCTGGGAGGATAATGGCTTCCTGGTAGCTTCACAATTTGTTCTTCTCAAATCTTTGGCAGCTAATTTGTGTCTTCTCAACATGTTTCTTGTTAAGTGGTGGTCGGGTTTCAGCGTTCCTTCAGCCTCCCTTACCTTGGCCGTGTCTCTGAACTCTGAACACCTCGTACTTCTGGCCACTCCAGGTAGGTTGCAGGTCTGGAATATGACAGCTGGGAGGATAATGACTTCCTGGTAGCTTCACGTTTTGTTCTTCTCAAATCTTTGGCAGTTCATTTGTGTCTTCTCAACACGTTTCTTGTCCAGTGGTGGTCGGGATTCAGCCTCCCTTACCTTGGCCGAGTCTCTGAGCCCTGAACACTTCGAACTTCTGGCCTCTCCATGTAGGTTGCCGTTCTGGAGAAGGACCGCACTGGAGGACAATAACTTCCTGGGAGCTTCACGATTCGTTCTTCTCAAATCTTTGGCAGTTCATTTGCGTCTTCCTCTCAACACGTTTCTTGCGCCCGTTCACTATTTGTAACAAAACTTTTGATGGTTCTCGTCCCAAAATCTTAGCAATTTCAAGAGTGCCGCATTCCTCTCAGACTTTTTACAATTTTTTTGACATTTCAGAGTCAGTTAAATCTCTTTTTTTCTCCATTTTGCCCGAGAAAAAGAAGTCGCCTAATAATTATGCACACCCTAATATTGAGTGTTGATCTATTTAGGCCACGCCCCCCTCATTACATAAATACACGTCACCTGATAGGCTTCCATCCAATAAGCATTCAAGTTTATTCAGCTTGTAGTTGGACAGAAAAATGAGGATCAGAATTGCCCCCCATTCCTGCGAACCGCTGCGGGTGTGAATGTTAACAACACCCCGAAATCAGTCCGCAGAACGCGGTGCGATGTGCAGAATCGGGTCACAGAGGTGTGAATACCCGTGTGATCCGATTCTAGTGCGGACCAAAAAAAAAGGGTCCTGCGTGTATCTGGTGCAATTAGAGCCATACAAAATGTACGACTCCGATGGCACCGCACACAACTCACATGTGATGCAGGAATATGGTGCAGTTCCTGTGTGAATCACATGCGATATACCGCACCACATGTATGTGAACCCGGGCTGAAGGTTCTTTTTTTTTTTTAAATGACAAACCTGTCTATACTTACTTGCTCTGTGTAATGGTTTTGCACAGAGCAGCCCGGCTCCTCCTCTTTTCGGGTCCCCCGCAGGCTCACCTGGCTCCTCCTCTTCTCGGGTCCCCCACAGGCTCTCCTGGCTCCTCCTCTTCTCGGGTCCCCCGCAGGCTCTCCTGGCTCCTCCTCTTTCAGGTCCCCCGCAGGCTCTCCTGGCTCCTCCTTTGTGTCCGGTGCACCCACAGCAAGCAGCTCACTATGGGGGCACCCGCTGCTTTGTGTGTCCATGCACACATGGAGCCACGGCTCGGTCTTGCCCCTTCTCTCTCCTCATTGGCTGACTGGGTGTGATTGAAAGCAGGCTCCTGCTTGCTGTCTCAGCCAATGAGGAGGCAGAAACCCGGGACAGCTGAGCCTGGATTGCAATGTGGCTCAGGAAATTATTGAGGGGGAGGGACATAGAATGCATGAAGGTAAAACCTCCAGCCTTTACAACCGCTTTAAAAACGCTCCCCAAACGCTCTATGTGCGGTTTTGATGCATATTTTACAAGCGTTGAAACCGCACCACAAAACGCCTATAAAATCTGTAATGTTATTAACGCACCGCCAACGCGACCGCACCGCCAATGCGACTGCACCGCCAATGAGGCCGCACTGCCAACGCGACCGCACCGCCAATGAGACTGCACCGCCAAGGAGGCCGCACCGCCAATGAGACCGCACCACCAACGCGACCGCACCGCCAACGTGACCGCACCGCCAATGAGACCGCACCACCAACATGACCACACCGCCAATGAGACTGCACCGCCAACGCGACCATACCGCCAACGTGAGCGCACCGCCAACGTGACTAAACCGCCAATGCGACCGCACCGCCAATGAGGCCGCACCGCCAACGCGACCGCACCGCCAACGTGACCGCACCGCCGATGAGACCGCACCACCAACACGACCACACCGCCAACGTGACCGCACCGCCAATGAGACTGCACCACCAACGCGACCATACCGCCAACGTGAGCGCACCGCCAACGTGACTAAACCGCCAATAAGACCGCACCACCAACGCGACCACACTGCCAACGTGACCGCACCACCAATGAGACTGCACCACCAACGCGACCATACCGCCAACGTGAGCGCACCGCCAACGTGACTAAACCGCCAATAAGACCGCACCACCAACGCGACCACACCGCCAACGTGACCGCACCGCCAATGAGACTGCACCGCCAACGTGAGCGCACCGCCAACGTGACTAAACCGCCAATGAGACCGCACCGCCAATGCGAACGCACCGCCAACGTGACCGCACCGCCAATGAGACTGCACCACCAACGCGACCATACCGCCAACGTGAGCGCACCGCCAACGTGACTAAACCGCCAATAAGACCGCACCACCAACGCGACCACACCGCCAACGTGACCGCACCGCCAATGAGACTGCACCACCAACGTGAGCGCACCGCCAACGTGACTAAACCGCCAATGAGACCGCACCGCCAATGCGAACGCACCGCCAACGTGACCGCACCGCCAATGAGACTGCACCACCAACGCGACCATACCGCCAACGTGAGCGCACCGCCAACGTGACTAAACCGCCAATAAGACCGCACCACCAACGCGACCACACCGCCAACGTGACCGCACCGCCAATGAGACTGCACCACCAACGTGAGCGCACCGCCAACGTGACTAAACCGCCAATGAGACCGCACCGCCAATGCGAACGCACCGCCAACGTGACCGCACCGCCAATGAGACTGCACTGCCAACGCGACCATACCGCCAACGTGAGCGCACCGCCAACGTGACTAAACCGCCAATGAGACCGCACCGCCAATGCGAACGCACCGCCAACGTGACCGCACCGCCAATGAGACTGCACCGCCACCGTGACCAAACTGCCAACGAGACTGCACCGCCAACGCTTGCCAGCGCGTCTGCAGAGCATCACCACAGACTTGAATGGAGGCGATGAAAGGCTTCGAATTCTTCCAGACTCGACTTCAGGCTTCCAATTTGAGGCGACGCGGCGCTAATACTGTTTTGATAATGCGAACAGCGCCGCCCAGAGTATTATTTGCCCCTAGTATTAAACGCCCCTCAAGCATCTGCTTTCAATGACAGTGTGAACTAGGCCTGCTAAGCAGGTCTGAATCAAGGAGCCTACAGTGAGCATATCTGGGAACACCCCTCCTGGATTACACACGTGTAAATAAAAGGGGTTCCCAGATTGCGATGTAGACTGCGGCTCGGCCCGGATGAGGATCGGCTGAACCCTCCATTATGAGGCACACAGCGATCTGCATGGGGTGGGAACACACATTTGGATTTACCGAACCCCGACCTCCAGAATGAAACTGAGAAGCACAACGTATGAATCAGCAGGTATAGAGCCGGTACAGAGCAGGTATAAAGCTGGTACAGAGCCGGTATAGAGCAGGTACAGAGCAGGTACAGAGCCGGTATAGAGCAGGTGCAGAGCCGGTATAGAGCAGGTGCAGAGCCGGTATAGAGCAGGTGCAGAGCCGGTATAGAGCAGGTGCAGAGCCGGTATAGAGCAGGTACAGAGCCGGTATAGAGCAGGTGCAGAGCCGGTATAGAGCAGGTGCAGAGCCGGTATAGAGCAGGTACAGAGCCGGTATAGAGCAGGTACAGAGCCGGTATAGAGCAGGTACAGAGCCGGTATAGAGCAGGTACAGAGCCGGTACAGAACAGGTACAGAGCCGGTACAGAGCCGTAACAGAGCCGGTATAGAGCAGGTACAGAGCAGGTACAGAGCCGGTATAGAGCCGGTACAGAGCCGGTATAGAGCAGGTACAGAGCAGGTACAGAGCCGGTACAGAGCCGGTATAGAGCCGGTACAGAACAGGTACAGAGCCGTAACAGAGCCGCTCCCTCACCTGCACACGGGCCCGCGGTCACAGCGTCAGGATTCTGAGGTTTGCTGCAGAGAAAAAACAGATAACAGATAAGAAATGTTCATTCATTTGTAAACGCTTCCCCACCACCCTATAGTAGAAGTGCAGCTCCAGGGGGGCGGCTCGGGGTGCAAAATCACGTATATAACTGACTGTGCATGTCGGGGTACGGGGGGGGGGGGAATATAGCCGACCCTCATGCTTCTCCCAGCATGATGCAATATGAGAAATAATCTGCAGGAATTATGGGGCTCCCTTATCCCAAGACCGCACCATCACTGTCACTCCAAGACCACACCGTCACCCCAAGACCGCATCGCCATCCCAAGACCGCCCCGTCACCGTCATCCCAAGACCGCACCATCACCGTCATCCCAAGACCGCACCATCACCATCATCCCAAGACCACACCGTCACCCCAAGACCGCATCGTCATCCCAAGACCGCCCCGTCACCGTCATCCCAAGACCGCACCATCACCATCATCCCAAGACCGCCCCGTCACCGTCATCCCAAGACCGCACCATCACCATCATCCCAAGACCACACCGTCACCCCAAGACCGCATCGTTATCCCAAGACCGCATCGTCACTGTCATCCCAAGACCGCACCATCACCATCATCCCAAGACCGCACCATCACCATCATCCCAAGACCACACCGTCACCCCAAGACCGCATCGTTATCCCAAGACCGCATCGTCACTGTCATCCCAAGACCGCACCATCATCCCAAGACCGCACCATCCTCCCAAGACCTCCCCGTCACCCCAAGACCGCACCATCACCGTCATCCCAAGACCGCACCATCACTGTCATCCCAAGACCGCACCATCACTGTCACTCCAAGACCGCATCGTCATCCCAAGACTGCCCCGTCACCGTCATCCCAAGACCGCACCATCACTGTCACTCCAAGACCGCATCGTCATCCCAAGACCGCATCGTCACTGTCATCCCAAGACCGCACCATCCTCCCAAGACCTCCCCGTCACCGTCATCCCAAGACCGCACCATCACCGTCATCCCAAGACTGCACCGTCACCGTCATCCCAAGACCGCACCGTCACTCCAAGACCGCACCGTCACCATCATCCCAAGACCGCACCGTCACTGTCACTCCAAGACCGCACCGTCACTGTCAGCAACGTCTCAAACAAGAACCAATCAAAGTGGTTCCCAACACTTAGTGCCCAGCCACACCGCTGCAATTCCAGGTGTGATTTGGGACCTGAAATCACATCTAATAGTCGCAGGTCACACTGTTGCGCTTTAGAATCGTGCAATCTCTGAAGACGTTATTGTGACTTGTGGAGATGTTCAGCGATTTCCTGCGATTTCCATTCTATTCTATGTCTGTGAAATCGCAGTAAGCTGCAGGAAAAGTTCCGGTCACATCGGTGCGATCTGCGAATTGAAATCACAGCTAATGAATGTGAATGTCGGCGTCTGAACATTTGCCATTTGCAGAGAGATTTCTTCTTGTGTGACTTTCTGCAGTTTTGTTGCGATTTCACATCCATAGAATAGAATGCAAATCGCAAGAAATCAAAAGTAGCAATAGTCTGCAGAGATCGCGCTGAAATTGCACACAAATCGCAGCAGTGTGACTGATGACTTCATGTGGTCACTTTGACAGCCAATCACAGTGATCACATGGCTTTGTTTCCCTGGCATAGTGGGAGGGACTTGGGCAGCCAATGTGGGCTGATAGGGCAAAAGAATTGCCCCCCCCAGACTTGGCCAATCACAAAATGCAGCCTCCAGGCGTGTTATCTATGGACGGCCATGTGAAGGGGGGGGCAGAGGGATGGCCCAGTGCTGGGCTCTCCGCAGTCAGCCTGTAACAATGATTCATCAGAAGCCGCTGAGCCCGGTCCTGGCACTGGGACCTCAATGAGCCGGTCTTGGCACTGGGACCTCAATGAGCGCGGTCTTGGCACTTGGACCTCAATGAGCCGGTCCTGGCACTAGGACCTCAATGAGCCGGTTTTGGCACTTGGACCTCAATGAGCCCGGTCCTGGCACTGGGACCTCAATGAGCCGGTCCTGGCACTGGGACCTCAATGAGCCGGTTTTGGCACTGGGACCTCAATGAGCCCGGTCTTCACACTTGGGCCTCAATGAGCCGGTCTTGGCACTTGGGCCTCAATGAGCCGGTCTTGGCACTTGGACCTCAATGAGCCGGTCTTGGCACTTGGACCTCAATGAGCCGGTCCTGGCACTGGGACCTCAATGAGCCGGTCCTGGCACTAGGACCTCAATGAGCCGGTTTTGGCACTTGGACCTCAATGAGCCGGTCCTGGCACTGGGACCTCAATGAGCCGGTCCTGGCACTGGGACCTCAATGAGCCGGTCCTGGCACTAGGACCTCAATGAGCCGGTTTTGGCACTTGGACCTCAATGAGCCGGTCCTGGCACTGGGACCTCAATGAGCCGGTCCTGGCACTGGGACCTCAATGAGCCGGTTTTGGCACTGGGACCTCAATGAGCCCGGTCTTCACACTTGGACCTCAATGAGCCGGTCTTGGCACTTGGACCTCAATGAGCCGGTCTTGGCACTTGGACCTCAATGAGCCGGTCCTGGCACTAGGACCTCAATGAGCCGGTTTTGGCACTAGGACCTCAATGAGCCCGGTCCTGGCACTGGGACCTCAATGAGCCGGTCCTGGCACTGGGACCTCAATGAGCCCGGTCTTCACACTTGGACCTCAATGAGCCGGTCTTGGCACTTGGACCTCAATGAGCCGGTCTTGGCACTTGGACCTCAATGAGCCGGTCTTGGCACTTGGACCTCAATGAGCCGGTCCTGGCACTGGGACCTCAATGAGCCGGTCTTCACACTTGGACCTCAATGAGCCGGTCTTGGCACTGGGACCTCAATGAGCCCGGTCTTCACACTTGGACCTCAATGAGCCGGTCTTGGCACTTGGACCTCAATGAGCCGGTCCTGGCACTAGGACCTCAATGAGCCGGTTTTGGCACTAGGACCTCAATGAGCCCGGTCCTGGCACTGGGACCTCAATGAGCCGGTCCTGGCACTGGGACCTCAATGAGCCCGGTCTTCACACTTGGACCTCAATGAGCCGGTCTTGGCACTTGGACCTCAATGAGCCGGTCTTGGCACTTGGACCTCAATGAGCCCGGGTCATGATGGGGTTCATCGCAGCCAGGCTAGGACCCCGCACCTCGTCATGTGGCCACCCTGGTGAATGGGGGGACAGAGGGATGGCAGGCCCGGACCCCGCACCTCATCAAGTGGCCGCCCTGGTGAAGGGGGGGGCAGAGGGATGGCAGGCCGGGACCCCGCACCTCGTCATGTGGCCGCCCTGGTGAAGGGGGGGGGGGCAGAGGGATGGCAGGCCGGGACCCCGCACCTTGTCATGTGGCCGCCCTGGTGAAGGGGGGGGGGCAGAGGGATGGCAGGCCGGGACCCCGCACCTCGTCATGTGGCCGCCCTGCTGGGCGGTGGGGGAGACGTTCACTCTCTGGATGAAGGTCCTCAGCACGCTGCGGCACTTGTAGAACTGGGCGTGGCAGTCCTTGCACACAAACTGCGGCAGCCGGGGGTCCTGGCGGACCGACACCCCCACCAGCTGTTGGAAGTCGGAGAAGAAGACCTGATCCATCCGCTTCTGCTTCTCCGAGCTGCAGCCGCTGACCGGCACCTTCCCAAACGCCTGGCGCAGACTGCGGGACGAGAACCTTCCATGGCAAAGCCGGCAGTAACCAGCACTCAGCGTCTTCCCGATACCTGGGGGAGGAGACAGAGAGGGGAGGGGGAGGAGACAGAGGGGGGAGGGGAGGGGGAGGAGACAGGGGAGGGGACAGAGGGGGAGGGGAGAAGACAGAGGGGGGTGGGGTGTGGAGACAGAGGGGGAGGGGACAGGGGAAGGGGAGGAGACAGAGGGGGGATGTGACAGTGGAGGGGGGAGGGGAGGAGACAGGGGAGGGGGAGGAGACAGAGGGGGGAGGTGACAGGGGAGGGGAGGAGACAGAGGAGGGGGAGAGGAGGAGACAGGGGGGGAAGAGACAGAGGAGGGGGAGAAGACAGGGGAAGGGGAGGAGACAAGGGAGGGGGAGGGGACAGAGGGGAGGAGAGAAGACAGAGGGGGTGGGGGGTGGAGACAGAGGGGGAGGGGACAGGGGAAGGGGAGGAGACAGAGGGGGGATGTGACAGTGGAGGGGGGAGGAGGAGACAGAGGGGGGGAGGTTACAGGGGAGGGGAGGAGACAGGGGAGGGGAGGAGAGAGAGGAGGGGGAGGAGACAGGGGGGAAGAGTCAGAGGAGGGGGAGAAGACAGGGGACGGGGAGGAGACAAGGGAATGGGAAGGGGAGGTGACAGGGGAGGGGAGGAGACAGAGGAGGGAGAGGAGACAGGGGAAGGGGGAGGGGAGGAGAGGGGGAGGAGACAGGGGAGGGGTGGTCACTAGCCAGCAGATGTATCAACAGACATAGACTTCCATTACATCTCAGGTGTATTCATTCCTCCAGGATCCCGGGACGGATATATTCTGCAGTTACATTGTTGCAGCTCAGATCAAAGATGTCCGACCTGGAAGGTGGAAGTCACTACTACACCCGTCACTACTACACCCGTCACTACTACACCCGTCACTACTACACCCGTCACTACCACACCCGTCACTACCACACCCGTCACTACCACACCCGTCACTTCTACACCCCTCACTACCACACCCGTCACTACCACACCCGTCACTTCTACACCCGTCACTACCACACCCGTCACTACCACACCCGTCACTACTACACCCGTCACTACCACACCCGTCACTACCACACCCGTCACTACCACACCCGTCACTACCACACCCGTCACTACCACACCCGTCACTTCTACACCCGTCACTACCACACCCGTCACTACTACACCCGTCACTACCACACCCGTCACTACCACACCCGTCACTACCACACCCGTCACTACCACACCCGTCACTACCACACCCATCACTACTACACCCATCACTACCACACCCATCACTACCACACCCATCACTACCACACCCATCACTTCTACACCCATCACTACCACACCCATCACTACCACACCCATCACTACCACACCCATCACTACCACACCCATCACTTCTACACCCGTCACTACCACACCCGTCACTACCACACCCGTCACTACCACACCCATCACTACCACACCCATCACTTCTACACCCATCACTACCACACCCATCACTACCACACCCATCACTACCACACCCATCACTACCACACCCGTCACTACCACACCCGTCACTACCACACCCGTCACTTCTACACCCCTCACTACCACACCCGTCACTACCACACCCGTCACTACCACACCCATCACTACTACACCCGTCACTTCTACACCCGTCACTACCACACCCGTCACTACCACACCCGTCACTACCACACCCGTCACTACCACACCCGTCACTACCACACCCATCACTACTACACCCATCACTTCTACACCCATCACTACCACACCCGTCACTACCACACCCGTCACTACCACACCCATCACTACTACACCCATCACTTCTACACCCATCACTACCACACCCATCACTACTACACCCATCACTTCTACACCCATCACTACCACACCCATCACTACCACACCCATCACTACCACACCATCACTTCTACACCCATCACTACCACACCCATCACTACCACACCCATCACTACCACACCCATCACTACCACACCCATCACTTCTACACCCGTCACTACCACACCCGTCACTACCACACCCGTCACTACCACACCCATCACTACCACACCCATCACTTCTACACCCATCACTACCACACCCATCACTACCACACCCATCACTACCACACCCATCACTACCACACCCATCACTACCACACCCATCACTTCTACACCCGTCACTACCACACCCGTCACTACCACACCCGTCACTACCACACCCGTCACTACCACACCCATCACTACCACACCCATCACTTCTACACCCATCACTACCACACCCATCACTACCACACCCATCACTACCACACCCATCACTTCTACACCCATCACTACCACACCCATCACTACCACACCCATCACTACCACACCCATCACTACTACACCCGTCACTACTACACCGATCTCCATTTGCTCCCGGGTCCTGTGTGGTGGTCGGTCGCTGGACATTTCATGAATGAATGCAGTGCGCTCTCTGATTGGATGAGGTGGAGAGGAGGGCTGTGATGTCACACTCCCCCTCCCCCCTCCAGGGATCGCTCTGAATGAATTCACAAAATGCAACTCAATCCAAACAGCCGACCCCCTGTGTACAGTGAGGGGGAGGGGCAACTACTCAGTGTGGGGCGGAGCCTGCAGAGACCACTGGAGTAATGGTGTAGTAGTAGTAGTGTAGTAGCGGTGTGGTAGTGGTGTAGTAGTTGTGTAGTAGCAGTCTGGTGGTGTAGTAGCAGTGTAGTAGTAGTGGTGTAGCACTGTGGTAGTAGTGTAGTAGCAGTGTGGTGGTGTAGTAGTAATGTAGTAGCGGTGTGGTAGTTGTGTAGTAGCAGTCTGGTGGTGTAGTAGCAGTGTAGTAGTAGTGGTGTAGCACTGTGGTAGTAGTGTAGTAGCAGTGTGGTGGTGTAGTAGTAATGTAGTAGTAGTGTAGTAGTGGAACTAACAGAGGGGCCACACAGAACTGACAGACAGGCTGCACAGAACCCACCATTCCCAGACCAGAACCGTCCCGTCACCCCGGGGGTTACACTATGCGGGGGATGGGCGCAGGAATCGCTCTGCTTTGGATGACATGTGATCTCTGCGCTGCAATTTATATACAGGGGGAGGAGATATATATACAGTGGGGATGGAAAGTTTGGGCCCCCCAGCTAAAAATTTGTATTAATGTGCATAAAGAAGCCAAGGAAAGATGGAAAAATCTCCAAAAGGCATCAAATTACAGATTAGACATTCTTATAATATGTCAACAAAAGTTAGATTTTATTTCCATCATTTACACTTTCAAAATAACAGAAAACAAAAAAATGGCGTCTGCAAAAGTTTGGGCCCCCTGCAGAGTTAATATCTTGTACTGCCCCCTTTGGCAAGTATCACGGCTTGTAAACACTTTTTGTAGCCAGCCAAGAGTCTTTCAGTTCTTGTTTGAGGTATCTTTGCCCATTCTTCCTTACAAAAGTCTTCCAGTTCTTTGAGATTTCTGGGCTGTCTGTCACGCACGGCTCTTTGAAGGTCTATCCATAGATTTTCAATGATGTTGAGGTCAGGAGATTGTGAAGGCCATGGCAAAACCTTCAGTTTACGCCTCTTGATGTAACCCCCAGTGGATTTCCAGGTGTTTTTAGGATCATTATCCATTTGTAGAAGCCATCCTCTCTTTAACTTCAGCTTTTTCACAGATGGCATCAAGTTACCATCCAAAATTTGCTGAAATTTTATTGAATCCATTTTTCCTTCTACTCGTGAGATGTTCCCTGTGCCACTGGCTGCAACACAACCCCAAAGCATGATTGATCCAACCCCATGCTTCACAGTTGGACAGAGGTTCTTTTCATTAAATTCTGTGCCCCTTCTTCTCCAAACGTACCTTTGCTCATTCCGGCCAAAAAGTTCAATTTTAACCTCATCGGTCCACAGAACTTGTTTCCAAAATGCATCAGGCTTGTCTATATGTTCATTTGCAAAGTTCAAACGATGATTTTTGTGGTGAGGACGTAGAAGAGGTTTTCTTCTGATGACTCTTCCATGAAGACAATATTTGTACAAGTATCTCTTTATAGTGGAATAGTGACCACAACTCCAGTGTCTGCCAGATCTTTCTGGAGGGATCGTGCCGTCAAACGTGGGTTTTCAATTGTTTTTCTCACAATCCTGTGAGCTGTTCTGTCTGATATTTTTCTTGGTCTTCCAGATCTTGCTTTAACTTCCACTGTTCCTGATGACTGCCATTTCTTAATGACATTCCGAACAGAGGATATTGACATCTGAAAACGCTTTGCTGTCTTCTTATAGCCTTCTCCAGCTTTGTGAGCGTCAGCTATTTTCAGTTTCAGTTTTCTAGACAACTGCTTAGAAGAAGCCATGGTGCTGATTGTTGGGGCAAGGTCAGATGAGTCTGGGCATTTAAAACCTTTGAGATTGACATCACCTGGTCTTCCCAGACCATGATTGAGAACAATCCATGACACTGGCAGGTCTCAGCTTGGCAAAGGGGGCAGTACAAGATATTAACTCTGCAGGGTGCCCAAACTTTTGCAGACGCCATTTTTTTGTTTTCTGTTATTTTGAAAGTGTAAATGATGGAAATAAAATCTAACTTTTGTTGACATATTATAAGAATGTCTAATCTGTAATTTGATGCCTTTTGGAGATTTTTCCATCTTTCCTTGGCTTCTTTATGCACATTAATACACATTTTTAGCTGGGGTGCCCAAACTTTCCATCCCCACTGTATATACAGGGGGAGGAGATATATATATATATATATATACAGGGGGGAGGAGATAGATAGATATATATATACAGGGGGGAGGAGATAGATATATATATACAGGGGGGAGGAGATCTATATATATACGGGGGGGAGGATATATATATACAGGGGGGAGGAGATATATATATATATATACAGGGGGGAGGAGATATATATATATACAGGGGGGAGGAGATAGATAGATATATATATACAGGGGGGAGGAGATAGATATATATATACAGGGGGGAGGAGATCTATATATATACAGGGGGGAGGAGATAGATATATATATATACAGGGGGGAGGAGATATATATATATATACAGGGGGGAGGAGATAGATATATATACAGGTGAAACTTGAAAAATGAGAATATTCCATGCAATCAATAAAACACGGATTGTACATAGAACAATATCGCACCTCTGACAAGCAGAAGCTGCATATGTACTCAGTACTTGGTTGGGGCCCCTTTTGCAGCAATTACGGCCCCAATGCGGCGTGGCATGGAAGCTATCAGCCTGTGGCCCTGCTGAGGTGTTATGGAAGATCACCAGATTCTCATTTTTCCAGTTTCACCTGTAAATCCCCAGCAAAGAGGAGCGTGTGATAAATGCTCTTCTCACCATGTCATGTGATGTGATGTCATGTGATGCGATGTCATGTGATGTCATGTGATGCCATGCCATGTGATGTCATGTCATGTGATGCGGTCATGTGATGCGATGTCATGTGATGCGATGCCATGTGATGTCATGTCATGTGATGCGATGCCATGTGATGTCATGTGATGCGATGCCATGTGATGTCATGTGATGCGGTCATGTGATGTGATGTCATGTGATGCGGTCATGTGATGTGATGTCATGTGATGCGATGTCATGTGATGTCATGTCATATGATGCGGTCATGTGATGTGATGTCATGTGATGTCATTCGATGCGATTTGCGGCAGTCGCGTTGCGTTTTGTTTGGCGTTGTCATTCGTTTATCATTGTCGCAGAAAGTGATGCGATTGCGGTGCGGGAAACGTACAGAATTCGCAGCATTTCCCGCACCTCACCGCTGTGATCCCGGGCCCAGTGAGGCCTCAGGAAGGTGACGGCCGGGACAGATCCTCCAATCAGCATGCTCGGGGGGGGTAAGACTTTTCGCCATGACTGCACATCGCAGCTTAGCGATCATTAGATGAGGCCGCGTTCCTTTTCTTTTCTTCCACCTGGAGATCCGGCCGGTAACCCACCACCTTCTGTATTAGAGCGCCCCCACTCTGGAGGAAGGAGAACAGGGGGCACAGCAGCATTGTCAGTCTGGGGGGGAGGGACATGTATTAGCAGATTTAGATACACTAACACAGGAAGGAAGATTCCGCTGACACCCCGGAATCAGTCGCGGGGCGGCGTTGTCACGATGTAGGTTTTTTATGAACAAATCAGCTGCAGCTGGTGATGGGGGGAGGGGCATACACCCTCCATGCAGACATTGCCCCCCCCCCCCCTTCCCCGGGGCTGCACAAAGAGGAGGTTCTGCCGTAGATGTGGGGTGGAGCTGTGTAGTGGGCGGGGTAGTGGGGGCGGAGTTGTCTCCGGTAGATGGCGGTCGGTATCACACCCGGTCCTCCCCCCCCCCCGTATACAGGCGGTCTCCTCACCCGCTCCGCGCTCCTCCTCCTCGGGCGGCGCTTTGTCTCCTCCGTCCTCCTCTCTGGTGGTTCCCCGGGAAGCCCTCCGGTGATAGGCCGTGCTCCGCCCTCGCCGGTCCCGCTTCATTCCGCGGCTTCTCCCCCCGAGAGACCGACCGCCGGCGCCGCCATTCAGCCCGGAGCATCGAGAGGAGGCGGAGCGGCGGGCACAGCGACACCTACCGACCGCACGGCGGTACTGCACCCGGCGCTGCGCTCTACTCCGCTACACTGGGCGCGGGGGACCCTGACCGACCCCCCAAATCTGCACCGAACCCCCAATACACACCGATCCCCAAATCTGCACCGAACCCCCAATAAACACCGATCCCCAAATCTGCACTGAACCCCCAATACACACCGACCCCCCAATACACACCAATCCCCAAATCTGCACTGAACCCCCCAATACACACCAACCCCCCAAATCTGCACCGACCCCCCCAAATCTGCACCGACCCCCCAATACACACCGACCCCCCAATCTACACCGTCCCCAATACACACCGACTCCCCCAATACACACCGTCCCCAATACACAGCGACCCCCCAATCTACACCGTCCCCCCAATCTACACCGTCCCCCCCAATCTATACCAACCCCCAATACACACACCGACCCCCCAATCTACACCGACCCCCCCAATACACACTGACCCCCCAATCTACACCGACCCCCCCAATCTACACCGACCCCCCAAATCTGCACCGAACCCCCAATACACACCGATCCCCAAATCTGCACTGAACCCCCCAATACACACCGACCCCCCCCAAATCTGCACCGACCCCCCAATACACACCGACCCCCCAATCTACACCGTCCCCAATACACACCGACCCCCCCAATACACACCGACCCCCCCAATACACACCGTCCCCAATACACAGCGACCCCCCAATCTACACCGTCCCCCCAATCTACACCGTCCCCCCCAATCTACACCAACCCCCAATACACACACCAACCCCCCAATCTACACCCCCCCAATACACACCGACCCCCCCAATACACACTGACCCCCCCAATCTACACCGACCCCCCCAATCTACACCGAACCCCCCCAATACACACCGACCCCCCCAACTCTGCACCGAACCCCCCAATCTACACTGACCCCCCCAATACACACCGACCCCCCCCAATACACACCGAACCCACCAATCTACACCGACCCCCCCAATCTACACCGACCCCCCCCAATACACACCGACCCCCCAATCTACACCGACCCCCCAATACACACAGAATCCCACCAATCTACACCAACCCCCCAATACACACCGACCCCCCAAATCTGCACCGACCCCCAAAATCTACACCTACACTGGGCGCGGGGGACCCTGACTGACCCCCCCAATACACACTGACCCCCAATACACACTGACCCCCAATACACACCGACCCCCAAATCTGCACCGACCCCCCCAAAATCTACACTGGGCGTGGGGGACCCTGACCGACTCCCAAATCTACACTGACCTCCCCCAATACAAACCAACCAGAACCCCCCAATACACACTGACCCCCCAATACACACTGACCAGAACCCCCCAATACACACAAACCCCCCCAAATCTGCACTGACCCCCAAAATCTACACCTACACTGGGCACGGGAGACCCTGACCGACACCTCAATACACACCAAACCCCCCAAATCTACACCTACACTGGGCGTGGGGGACCCTGACCGACCCCCAAATCTACATTGACCCCCCCAATACACACTGACCAGAACTCCCCAATACACACTGACCCCCCAAATCTACAGCGACCCCTTCCCAATACACATCGACCCCCCAATACACACCGAACCCTGTAAATACACACTGACCCCCAAATCTACACCGACCCACAAATACACACCAACCCCCCAAAATCTGCACCAACCCCCCAAAATCTACACCGACCCCCAAAATCTACACCAACACTGGGCGCAGGGGACCCCAACCGACCCCCCCCCAATACACACCGACCCCCAAATCTACACCAAACCCCCCCAAATCTGCAACAACCCCCACCCCAATAACTACACCGACACTGGGTGCAGGGGATCCTGACCGACCTCCAAATACACACCAAACCCTCAATACACACCGACCCCCAAATCTACACAGACCGACCCCCAAATACATACCGACCCCCCTCCCTCCAATACACACCGACCCCCAAATCTACACAGACCGACCCCCAAATACATACCGACCCCCCTCCCTCCAATACACACTGACCCCAAATCTACACAGACCGACCCCCAAATACATACCGACCCCCCCTCCCTCCAATACACACCGACCCCCAAATCTACACAGACCGACCCCCAAATACATACCGACCCCCTCCCTCCAATACACACCGACCCCCAAATCTACACAGACCGACCCCCAAATACATACCGACCCCCCTCCCTCCAATACACAACGACCCCCAAATCTACACAGACCGACCCCCAAATACATACCGACCCCCCTCCCTCCAATACACACCGACCCCCAAATCTACACAGACCGACCCCCAAATACATACCGACCCCCCTCCCTCCAATACACACCGACCCCCAAATCTACACAGACCGACCCCCAAATACATACCGACCCCCCTCCCTCCAATACACACCGACCCCCAAATCTACACAGACCGACCCCCAAATACATACCGACCCCCCTCCCTCCAATACACATCGACCCCCAAATCTACACAGACCGACCCCCAAATACATACCGACCCCCCTCCCTCCAATACACACCGACCCCCAAATCTACACAGACCGACCCCCAAATACATACCGACCCCCCTCCCTCCAATACACACCGACCCCCAAATCTACACAGACCGACCCCCAAATACATACCGACCCCCCTCCCTCCAATACACACCGACCCCCAAATCTACACAGACCGACCCCCAAATACATACCGACCCCCCTCCCTCCAATACACACCGACCCCCAAATCTACACAGACCGACCCCCAAATACATACCGACCCCCCTCCCTCCAATACACACCGACCCCCAAATCTACACAGACCGACCCCCAAATACATACCGACCCCCCTCCCTCCAATACACACCGACCCCCAAATCTACACAGACCGACCCCCAAATA